>NC_083344.1:89459085-89759085 GCF_019175385.1 Lycium barbarum
AGGTATTCACCGATCACTGCAGTCTACAACATGCGTTCAAGCAGAGGGATCTCAATTCTAGATAGCATAGATGGATGGAGCTACTTAAGGATTATGATATCAGCATTCTATACAATCGGGCAAAGCTAATCTGGTAGCTGATGTATTGAGTCGAGGTCGTGAGTATGGGCAGTTTAGCACGGTTGATTGCTCCGGAGCATCTTTTAGCCATGGAGGTTCAGTCTCTAGCTTGTGCGACTTGATATTTAAGATCCGATCAGGTTTTAGCATGTGTTGAAGCGAGGTCACCTCTCTTGGAGCAGATCAGGGCACAGCAGTTTGAGAATGCCTAGTTATGTAAGATTCGTGATAAGGTGTTGAGTGGTGAGGCAAGGAGGCTGTTCTTGATGAAGAGGGGATTTTGAGGATCAAGGGACACATGTGCCTTCCTCGTGTGGGTGTTCTGATTCGATTGATATTAGAGGAGGCTCATAGTTTCACGTATTCTATTCATCCAGGTGCGACTAAGATGTATCGTGATTTGAGACAGCCTTACTGGTAGGGCAGGATGAAGAGAGATATTGCAGATTTTATTGCTCAATGTTTGAATTGCCAGCAAGTGAAATAAGAGCACCAGAGACCTGGTGGGGGTGCTTCAGAGGATTCTCATTTCCCGAGTAGAAGTGGGAGAGGATTTTCATGGATTTTTTTGTGGGTTTTCCGAAGACCTTGGCAAGTTTGATTCAATTTAGGTTATTGTTGATCGGTTGACTAAGTCGGCTCATTTACTGCCAGTTCACGTTACTTATAATATAGAGAAGTTGGCCAGGATTTACATCTGAGAGATAGTGTGATTACACGGGGTTCCTATTTCCATTATTTTTTATCGAGGTACTCAATTTACCTCCCATTTATGGAAGACCTTGCAGGATGAGTTGGATACTCAGCTAGATCTTAGTACAACGTTTCACCCTCAGACTGATGGTCAGTCCGAGAGGAATATTCAGGTGCTTTAGGATATATTGGGATCTTGCGTTATTGATCTTGGTGGTCATTGGGACCTGTTCTTACCCTTGGCAGAGTTCACGTACAACGATAACTACCATTCGAGTATTGATGTCATGACCCAAATTTCAGATCGTGCAATCACCTACCATATTACTATCCAATAGGCAAACCCTTACCAACCCAACCCCGTTGTAACGTAGTTTTGAGAACAATTCTAACCGGTAATAGTAAATAGAATAACCATTACAAGAGCATTCTTTAATTATACAATAGCAGTTTCACTCCCTCAAAGCTCTAGTCTAAATGAGAACAACTGAGGAGAGTGAGGGAGAAATGAGTTGCTTGATTTTGCAAGCTCAGTTCAGGATAACATTGTTAGCCAAATGGGAAAAATGAGCGATGAAGGCATAAGGGTTGTTCAAGAAATAATGAAGGATGAAACAAAAAAGAACCAACCATTTGGGAAAGAAGAACAATATGGTTATTTGTCCTCATAGGAAAAACCGGTGGATAAAAGATGATGGATCTTCTTGGGGTAAGGATGATCTGAATATTGAGCTGCAAGTGCCAGAAGGTATTCCGAGGGGCATAAATTTCAATATCTTATGAGATACCGGCTGGTTCGGATTAAAAAAAAAAACACTCCTTTCACTGATTTTGATGATAATTGGGTCAAAAGTGATCATCACTCAAGGGAGATGAGATCTTGGTTAGGAAATGACACTACCCTTAGAGCCAAAATCCTCTTCACATCCCTAGATTGGATTTCCTAGAATGTGGCCCAGAAAATTACCTTCCTTGTAACATTTCTTAGAGTCTAAGTTCCTAATCTAGTATAAATGATCTGGTGTATATAATTGAAATCAGGAGACTGGAATTGTACTCGTTAATGTAAATAAAAAGAATTGTTGATTAATTGTTGCATATCTTATGAATTTGTTCATTCTCTATGTGACTCGAATGTTTTGACTTATTGAGTGACTGTCTTATTATATTGTGTCTATGTGATAACCCTAGTGGCCATGAGTTTAATATTGAAAGGTGCTTGATTGGTTCAGAGAACCTTTTAATGATGCATAAAAGGAGAAGATTAATTAACGGTGTGCATATCTGCGTTTTGACTCGTGCTAACCTGGTTTACCTTAAAGACAACTAGACTATGAGATGACTGGAATAGGTTATACAATTGACTAAAAGGCGTGTTTGTCATCATCAAAAATGGGGAATTTGTTGGCAAAATGCCATGTGTGAAGTTTAGACAATTGACAAAGTAAAAACTCTAAACAAGCAAACCAGCTTAAAGGCATGTTAAAAGTTGAACTCAAGCTAATCAAGAAACATGTAAGAAGAGCTAGTGAATCAGCCTAGACAAAGAATGTCAATGAAGCAGAAGAAACCAAAGCCAGGTACATGTAACAATGGAACAAAGCTACACAAATTGGTTGAGATGAAGCAGAGGTTTCGGATAATGTAAAAGGCCGAAAAAAGCAAGCATCACAGGATGGATAGAACAAGTCTATAGACATGTTCAATTGCAAAGAAGCAATAGAGAAAAATGCAGACACATGAACCCAGATGATCAACATATGTCTATAAACATGAGACTAGTGCAATGATCATACATGAGAGTGAACTACTACATGGTCTGTTACACCTCGGAAAAATTTTCCGTTGGTGTATAGTGAATAGACTAACGAAGAGAACGGAATATATGGTATTTCAATGAGTGAGGAATGACATTTGATGACCCTAATTAAGATTTCAAAGATGTTCGAGGTAGGGGAAGAAAGTTTTCCAAGAGAAGGCAAGGCATACGATAGGTATCGAAAAGGAATTACGAGTAAATAGTTAACGATGATTTAATGACGCTTTGGAGAAGAATTATAACACCCCCTAGATTGTTAATGAGGTGATAAACAAGTATCAAGAAGGTTCCCTAAGGATTGGAGATCAAATGAAGTGACAAGAAAAAAAAGATCACTGAAAAGATGAGTTATACGGTCGATTATATGGTCCGTGTAATGTTATACGGTCCGTATAATGGACCACAGGATTGTCACAGTGAAGTCCCTCACTGGTGAGATTATACGGTCACTTATACAGACCGTATAATGTGTCGTATAATGGTCACAGAGGCGAGATGTGGAAGAGGCAATTTCACGGTCACTTATATGGACCCTATAAAATTATACGGCCCGTATAAAGTACTGTATAATGAACACAGAATCGAGTGGAAAAGGGGGTGATTTCATGGTCACTTATACGGACGGTATAAGATTATACAGACCGTATAAGTGTTCGTATAATTTCCCGACAGATCAGATTTTCACGTTATTAAAAAGGGACCAAGTCATTAATTCAATTCATTTCTCATCCAACACTTAAAGAACTTTCTAGAAACCCTCTCCACTCTTCATCTACAAGAACACAAGAGAAATGTATGATCAACTTCTTCAAACTAAGAAAACCAAGTGTAAGAAACCCATTAACGATCATCCAAGCTAAGAAATTTCATTGGAGATGAACAAGGGTTTTGGCTCAAGTGAACTATTTCCATCCAAAGCTTATTCCTACAACATCTACGGTAAGTTTTATGATCTTTACATGTTATTTAAGGTATTGAGATGTTGAAACACTTGGATAGTAGAAGGAGATAGAAAATGGGTCATGAATGTGGGAATAGTGTCATTTTGGAGAAATGGTTTGGGTTGAGTAATGATTCTTGATATGTTATGATTATAATCATGTTATAAATGACACTAAGAACATGGGATAGACATTATATATGAGTGAACGTAATAGTGTGCTATGACCATGGATATGGGTGACCTGAAGTGAATTGAGGAATATGGATAATGTAGTTAAATAAAGACTATTATTATGATGTTGTGAATGATATTATTGATGTTTGGGAGTTGACATACGATATGGAGGAAGTCGTATAAATAAAGGAGATGATATCCAATTTTCTCTAGTTTTAGTCATGTATGCTAGCTATCGATTTCTAATGATAGTATAACTCTAATGAATGTAGAAACGTGAGCATTGAAGGAGAATGTGCAAGTGATAAAATAGTTGAACGAGAAGGTATGTAAGGCTAACCCTTCTTTCACAAGGCATGGTTCTTTGGCCAAACATCTACTCTTCTATGAGCCTATGATGTCCTACAAATGATTCTATCTTCAAAAGTAACTAAGCTCATGCTTCTCGATATGTTACGATTATGCTAGATTCCCCATATGACGAGTAATCCTATAAAGATCGATGTAATGAATGACGATAATAGTGATAACGATAATGATGACGATGATAATAGTAATGATGCTAAAGATGCTTATGAGCTATTATGTATATGTGTCTATGTATAACTGTTATGGAACCCCGAGCTTATATGGCCGGGTAGAATATATATTTATGTAACGCGCGCGCACCTCTGCAGTTGGGTATGGATAACCTTGAAGCCTTGGTAGGGCCAGATATGTGTAACCCTAAGCCTTGGTTGGCCAGGTATGTATGATAACCGAGCCTAGCCATGGTCGGGTACGTGAAACACTGAACCTTCGTGGTCGGGTATGCTATGTAAATGCTATGTATATGACATGAATACGTATATGATGTAGATATGAGTATGAATAGGAATATGATACGAATACGAATAAGAATATGTATATGAATACGACCATGGATACGAGATGTAAATGAGTACGGATACGAATACGGATGTATGTACACAATCTCGCATTAGAAATGGAAAGTCCCTACAGAAAGCAAGTGCTTATGACGATGACACTGCTATCTCCCATCTTATGCTATTTCTTATGTTGCTTATTATGCTTCTGTAACGATACTGATCATGCTTTACATACTCAGTGCATTCTTCGTACTGACATCCTTTTGTTTGTGGACGCTGCGTCATGCCCGCAGGTGGCCAGGGAGACAGGCTTGATCCATAGCTATATTTCTCAGGGACTACATAGCGGAGCTCCATTTCATTCGGAGCTATAGCTTTTGGTATTGATTCTTTTGTGTACATATTTATGGGCATAGCGGCGTACTGTCCCGCCTATACGATATGTCATACTCTTCTTAGAGGCTCGTAGACATGTGTACATAGTTAGATGTGTTTGTCCTTGTCGACCTATATTTTGGATATCATTTTGTTAGCCTCATCGGCTTATGTACATTGCTATGGGCATAATTACTAATAATGATATAAATGTATTGTTGTCCAATGGAATTAGCTTGCGTAATGGATACAAAGTATGATTTAGCTATGTGGCTCACCTAGAGGTAAATGTGAAAGTATGTTAAGGGGTGCCGGGGTGGGTTAGCATCGGGTGCCCGTCGCGGCCCTCCGATTGGGTCATGACAAGAGTGGTATCAGAGAAGTTCTGTCCTAGGGTGTGTCTATGAGCCGTGTCCAGTAGAGTCTTGTTTAGGGGTGTGTTGGGGGCCACACTTATAAACAAGAGGCTGCGGGCATTTTAGGAATGAATGACCTTCTTTCTTCATAAGTTAGTGCGATAGAGCTATGGCATAAGAACTTATTTTTCCTTAACGATGTGTTATATATTTCAGAGATGCCTGTTGTAGAGGAAAGTGAGTCCCAGAATGCGGCTCAATCTCAGTCCTCCCAGTCAGTGTCAGTTTCTGAGGAGCGTGAAGGAGCCTCAGCCCAGCTCCAGCGCCTCTGGCTCCTCCACCGGATGCTTCAGGTCAAGATGCAAAAGAGGCTATTCATTTTCTTACTCAATCGGTTGCTGCCCAGACTCAGCGGCAAAGTACAGGGAAACATAATAGGGTTGTTAGTGCAAGGGCCCGTGATTTCATTAGCTTGAACCCTCCGGAATTCTTTGGATCAAAGGCGGATGCGGACCCTCAAAATTTTATTGATGGAATGTTGAGGACACTTGGGTTAATACATGCTTCAGACACTGAATCAGTGGAGTTACCGTCCTATAGATTGAGGGATGTTTCGATCCATTGGTACACGGTTTGAATGGCTTCACGGGGAGCCAATGCACCTCCCCCGGTATGGTAAGAATTTGTAGATGCTTTCCTCCGACATTATTTGCCTCCAGAGGTTCGGCGAGCTAGAGCCGATAAGTTCTTGAATTTGAGGCAAGGTAGCATGAGTGCTTTAGAGTATAGCCTCCGCTTCAATTCTTTGGCTAGGTATGCTTCGGCTATGGTAACGGATATGGGTGACCGAGTGCACTGATTTGTGAAAGGCCTAGGGACACATTTTATAGATAGGTGCTTGACTGCGTCCCTTCAGGACAATATGGATATTTCACACAATCAGGCCCATGCTCAAAATTTAGAAGAAATCCTACAACAACAAAGAAGTGAACATTAGCATGATAGGGGACATAGCAAGAGTGCCAGATCTTCGGGTCCGATGAGTGAGTTTAGAGGCGGGCACAGACAGCAGTTTTCTAGGCATTCAGGCCATTCTATGACTAGTGCGCCTCTACGGTTTTCAGGCCAGAGACTTGATAGATCTACTCATTCCGAGCCGAGTCAGAGTTTTTCGGGATCTCAGTTCAGCGGTGATTTGGGTCAGGCGATGCCACCCGTGCCATGATGTTCCCAGTGTGGGAAGTTACATTGGGGTCCATGCCGATTGGGTTCAGAGGTTTGCTATTCATGTGGTCAACCAGGCCATATTATGCGTGATTTCCCCTCAGTTGGTGGTAAAGGTTGGACCCAGCCTTCAGGGTCGGTAGCCGGATCTTCATCATTAGTATGCCCTATGGGGCTAGGTTCACATGCGCCAGTTGGCCATGGTAGAGGTAGAGGGAGAGTCCCCAGTTCTAGCAGTCCTCAGCACCGCATTTATGCTTTGGATGGACGCCAAGATCTTGAGTCTTCTCCTGATGTTGTCACAGGTATATTATTGGTAATTTCTCATGATGTATATGCTTTGATAGATCCGGGCTCCACATTGTCATATGTTACTCCGTATATTACGGGTCGATTTAGAGTCGAATCAGAGTCGATCAAACCTTTTGAGGTGTCTACACCTGTTGGTGAATCGGTAATAGCTAGCCGAGTATATAGAAACTGCATAGTTATGATTTTTGACCGTCGTACTATGGTTGACTTTCATGAGTTAAAAATGGTAGATTTTAATGTTATTATGGGCATGGATTGGTTGGGTCCTTGCTATGCCAATGTTGATTGTAGAATGAAAATGGTTCGCTTCCAATTTCCAGGAGAACTAGTTAGAGAATTGAAAGGGAATACTGCGTCGCCAAAAGGTAGGTTTATTTCCTATCTAAAGGCAAGGAAGATGATCACGAAAGGATGCATTTATCATCTAGCTCGAGTTCAAGATGTAGAAGCTGAACCGCCGACTCTTCAGTCAGTTCCTGTAGTAAATGAGTTTTCGGATGTGTTCCCGGAAGAGCTGCCAGGCCTTCCTCCCGAGCGGGAGATTGATTTTGCTATTGATGTATTGCCAGACACTAAGCCTATATCTATTCCTCCTTATAGAATGGCTCCCGCAGAATTGAAAGAATTGAAGGAGCAACTGATAGACTTGCTTGAGAAAGGCTTTATTAGGCCTAGTTCATCCCCGTGGGGAGCACCCGTATTGTTTGTCCGAAAGAAAGATGGCTTCTTGCGAATGTGCATTGACTATCGACAATTGAATAAGGTGACGATTAAGAATAAATATCCTCTTTCGAGGATTGATGACTTGTTCGATCAATTACAAGGTGCCAAATGGTTTTCAAAGATAGATTTGAGGTCCGGGTATCATCAAGTGAGAGTTAGGGAGAAAGATATCCCTAAGACAGCCTTCGGAACAAGATATGGCCATTTTGAGTTCCAGGTGATGTCATTTAGGCTAACTAATGCACCGGCAGTATTTATGGATTTGATGAACAATTTGTTCAAGCCCTTCCTAGATCTATTTGTGATTGTATTCATCGATGACATCTTGGTGTATTCCAGATCTGAGGCAGAACACGCGGATCATTTGCGTACTGTCCTTAGAGTTCTTCAAACTCGAGAGTTGTTTGCAAAATTTTCTAAGTGTGAGTTTTGGTTGAACTCAGTCACATTTTTGGGGCACATTGTTGCAGCCGATGGTATTCGGGTAGATAGCCAAAAGATTGAGGCCGTGAAGACTTGGCCAAGGCCCACAACTCCTTCGGAGGTTCGTAGCTTTCTGGGTTTAGCAGGTTATTACAGGAGATTTGTTGAAGGTTTTTCTTCTATTTCTGTACCACTCACAAAGCTAACCCAGAAATCAGCTAAGTTTCTATGGACAGATGCTTGTGAACGTAGTTTCCAAGAGCTAAAAGATAGGTTGACTTCTGCCCCAGTCCTGACACTCCTAGAGGGATTGGAAGGATATGTTGTTTATTGCGATGCTTCAGGCATTGGGCTAGGCTGTGTGTTGATGCAACATGGTAAGGTGATTGCGTATGCTTCAAGCCAATTACAGAAACATGAGAAAAATTATCCAACCCATGATTTGGAATTGGCTGCAGTGATTCATGCATTAAAGATGTGGAGACATTATTTATATGGTGTCCATGTGGATATTTACACAGATCATAAGAGCCTTTAGTATATCTTCAAGCAAAAAGAGTTGAATTTGCGGCAACGACGATGGTTGGAATTGCTAAAAGATTATGATGTTGATATCATATATCACCCCGGAAAGGCAAATGTTGTGGCTGATGCTCTTAGCCGGAGATCCATGGGAAGTTTGTGTGATGTACGACCAGAGAAAAGAGAAATGGCTCGTGAGCTCCAGCAATTAACTAGTCTAGGAGTTCGAGTAGTGGACTCAGGTAGCTGGGGAACTACCATTCAGAATTCAGCAGTCTCGTCGCTAGTAGTGGAAGTGAAGGAGCGACAATACAAAGATCCCATGCTAATGCAGTACAGAATACACTCCCTCAGAAGGAGAAGTCATCATTTGAGGTTGCAGGAGACGGAGTTCTCCGATGCCGAGGCGGATTATGTGTTCCTGATGTGACAGGTTTACGCCACCAAATATTGAGAGAAGCTCATTGTTCCCGTTATTCTGTCCACCCCGGAGCGATGAAAATGTACCATGATCTTAAATCGATATATTGGTGGAATGGAATGAAGAAAGATATAGCGGAAGTCATAGCTCAATGTCCCAACTGTCAGCAAGTGAAAATCGAGCACCAAAAGCTGGGCGAATTATTGCAAGCTATAGAAATTCCAACTTGGAAGTGGGAAGTGATTAATATGGATTTCATTACAGGCTTGCCCTGTTCTCGACGTAGATATGATTCTATATGGGTGATTGTAGACTGACTCACGAAGTCAGCTCATTTCTTACCAGTCAGAACGACATATGTGGTAGAAGATTATGCAAAGCTTTATGTTAAAGAAATAGTGCGACTCCACGGTGTCCCAACATCTATTATCTCAGATAAAGGAACTCAGTTTACAGCTAATTTTTGGAAGTCCTTCCAATAGGGTTTAGGGACTCAAGTGAGCCTTAGCACGACATTTCATCCGCAGACCGATGGACAAGCTGAACGTATCATTCAGACTCTTAAGGATATGGTACGGGCATGTATGATAGATTTTGAAGGTAGTTGGGATGATCACATACCCCTTATTGAATTTGCTTATAACAATAGTTATCATTCTAGCATCCAAATGGCACCGTATGAGGCTTTATATGGGCGAAAGTGTAGATCCCCAATTGGGTGGTTCGAGGTAGGAGAGACTAAATTGATAGGGCCATACTTGGTCCAGCAAGCCATAGAGAAAGTTAAGCTCATACAAGATCGGTTATTAGCAGCCCAAAGTCATCAAAAGTCCTATGCGGATAATCGTCGAAGGGACTTAGAGTTCCAAGTGAAAGATTGGGTATTCTTGAAAGTGTCACCAATGAAGGGTGTAATGAGATTTGGCAAAAAGGAAAAGCTTAGTCCCCGATATATTGGGCCTTATGAGATTGTGTGCAAGGTAGGCAAAGTGGCCTATGAATTAGATCTACCTCCTGAGTTGGAGTCAGTTCACCCAGTTTTCCATGTCTCGATGCTTTGTAAATGTGTTGGAGATACTACAAGGATCGTGCCAGTAAATGATGTACAAGTGACAGAAAAGTTAACTTATGAAGAGGTACCCATCGCCATATTAGATATGCAAGTACGGAGGCTTAGAAACAAAGAAGTGGTCTCAATTAAGCTTTTGTGGAGAAACAGTAACTGAGAAGAGATGACATAGGAATATGGATAATGTAGTTAAATAAAGACTATTATTATGATGTTGTGAATGATATTATTGATGTTTGGGAGTTGAGATACGATATGGAGGAAGTCGAATAAATAAAGATGATGCTGTCCAATTTTCTCTAGTTTTAGTCGTGTATGCTAGCTATCGATTTCTAATGATAGTATAACTCTAATGAAGGTCGGAACGTGAGCATTGAAGGAGAACGTGCAAGTGATAAAATAGTTGAACGGAAAGGTATGTAAGGCTAACCCTTCTTTCACAAGGCATGGTTCTTTGGCCAAATATCTACTCTTCTATGAGCCTATGATGTCCTCCAAATGATTCTATCTTCAAAAGTTACTAAGCTCATGCTTCTCGATATGTTACGATTGTGCTAGATTCCCCATATGACGAGTAATCCTATAAAGATCGATGTAATGAACGACGATAATAGTGACAAGGATAATGATGACGATGATAATAGTAATGATGCTAAAGATACTTATGAGCTATTATGTATATGTGTCTATGTATGACTGTTATGGAACTCCGAGCTTATATGGCCGGGTAGAATATATATTTATGTAACGCGCGCGCACCTCTGCAGTTGGGTACGGATAACCCTGAAGCCTTGGTAGGGCCAGGTATGTGTAACCCTAAGCCTTGGTTGGCCAGGTATGTATGATAACCGAGCCTAGCCATGGTCGGGTACGTGAAACACTTAACCTTCGTGGTCAGGTATGCTATGTAAATGCTATGTATATGACATGAATACGTATATGATGTAGATATGAGTATGAATAGGAATATGATACGAATACGAATAAGAATATGTATATGAATACGACCATGGATACGAGATGTAAATGAGTATGAATATGAATACGGATATGAATACGGATGTATGTACACAATCTCGCATTAGAAATGGAAAGTCCCTACGGAAAGCAAGTAAGTGCTTATGACGACGACACTGCTATCTCCCATCTTATGCTATTTCTTATGTTGCTTATTATGCTTCTATAACGATACTGATCATGCTTTACATACTCAGTGCATTCTTCGTATTGACGTCCTTTTGTTTGTAGACGTTGTGTCATGCCCGCAGGTGGCCAGGGAGACAGGCTTGATCCATAGCTATATTTCTCAGGGACTACATAGCGGAGCTCCATTTCATTCGGAGCTATAGCTTTTGGTATTGATTCTTTTGTTTACATATTTATGGGCATAGCGGCGTCCTGTCCCGCCTATACGATATGACATACTCTTCTTAGAGGCTCGTAGACATGTGTACATAGTTAGATGTGTTTGGCCTTGTCGGCCTATATTTTGGATATCATTTTGTTAGCCTCGTCGGCTTATGTACATTGCTATGGGCATAATTACTAATGATGATATAAATGTATTGTTGTCCAATGGAATTAGCTTGCGTAATGGATAGAAAGTATGATTTAGCTATGTGGCTCACCTAGAGGTAAATGTGAAAGTATGTTAAGGGGTGCCTGGGTGGGTTAGCACCGGGTGCCCGTCGTGGCCCTCCGGTTGGATCGTGACATGATCTATCACAAGACATATGCAGAACAAAGGAGATGAAAGTGACTCAGTCCCAAATCAGTTCATTGAGGAATAGAACAACCGTGTAAACATGTTCGTTCACAATGAATTCATCAGGTGCAAGGCATTGCTAAATTAGAGGACAGGGATCATGAGGATAAATGGTGAAGATGACTTGGACAGAGTATTTTTTTTCCAAGTAAAGAGACTTGCAGACAAAGCATATGAACTAGTTCTGCAAACATGTTCCAACACATAGCAAGAACATGATCAGAGTCATAGTGTGAGACAAGGACGAAGACATGATTTATTCAAGCAGGGAATAAATCTGAATGAAGAAGAACAAGACAGACACATAGCAACACATGATCAATAAAGTAGGTTTGTCAATATGTTCAATCATCCATCACACAAGCAGGCTCAAGATAGAGTCACCGGAATGTACGAGAAGGGGATGATGATACAGGTTTGTGAACATGTTCTTTCTCAGACAGTGCAGAAATTTAGAAGCAAACGAACCAGGTGGGTGAAACAGGCTCGTGAACATATTCCAGTGAAAGTCCTACATCAACTAGAATTTATAATTTTATGGTAAAGACTTAGGGGTCAAGTATGCAGATTTCCTTGCCAAATTTGTAGGGATTAGTAAGACTTCTACATGGACAAGAAGCAGACTCAACAAGGCAAGAATCCAAATTCAACACAAACCCTATTACATCTCGTGGGCCTACTCAAAGAGAGTTTTGTGTTTATCGACCTGTTATGCACTTAATGTTATAAATATCTAAGTCTTACCAAGAAGAGGGTTTGTGCATACACAAAGAGAGATTTTAGAATATTGAGCGATCAAGGATATATCAACAATATTAAGAATCTAGGTGTGCATCCCTAGTACGATTAGAACATTGAAAAAGCTATCAAACGGTGTTAATGTTTTCCAGTTCTTGATTCTAAAAAACTTGTATTAGGTTGATTATCGCGTTGTATTTTTATTCGCTTTATGTAGCGACCTGTTTGGTCATTATAGGGACATTGACACATTTACCCTTGTTGACCCTTCCCTAAGTCCCATTAGTATGATTTTGACCCACTGGGATGGGCGACACGGTTCCCTAGGTCGTCGGGCGAGTTCTTGTAGGATTTGTGGAATCTAAAGTCTTAAACTGAAAAACCTTTGATTAATGATTGAATTTTTCTTAAAAGTGGTCGTAATCGAATTTTGATAGTTTCATTAGGTCTGGAACATGATTTATGACTTAGTGAAGTCAGTGGTTTGGTTTTCGAAAGGTTTGAGTGAGATTTGAGTCATTGGTGGAGGAACCAGTTAAGTTAAAGAGGTAGAGTTGACCACAGTCAACATCGGATTAAGATGACCCCGTGTTGATGTTTTGAAAGTTCCAACAAGTTCGTCCGAGGATTTTGGACTTGTCCACAAGTTTTGGTGAGATTTCGAAGAATTTCAGATGGATTTGGATTGTGTCGCAATTGTATTCGATGTTTTCGTCGTAGTTCTTTAGCGATAAAGGGCACCATATTGATCAAACGAACTTTTTTGTGTTTCAATTGAACCATTAGATCTGTATCGTAATTACAAAGCTATAGTAAAAAGAATCGCCGCATTTCACCTTCGTATGAGGAAGCTATGAACATTTTAGTGCGGACAACTATTGTTGTACCTGGTGGGTACGCTGTAGCGACCATTGGACAGCTGTAGCGGACTTCTGGTACTGTAGCGAAAGTATCTTTGTATAAGAAAATCAGATTGCGTTAATTTTGTATTTTGGGCATATCTTGAGTGTTAGAGCTCCGTTTGAGGTGATTTTTATGGCGTTCTTCTCGTCTCAACGAGGGGGTAAGAATCTAACCTTTATTTTGATATTTCAGGGTAAGTATCTAACCTTTATTTTGATGTTTGAGGGTAAGTATCTAACCTTTATTTTGATGTTTCCTTAAGTTTATTTTTGTTGGTTATTAATTTTATTCGAGTTTGATTAGGGAAAATTGGGGTTTCGAACCCAAGAGTTGAAAAATGGTAAATCATGGTTTTGAAGATCAAGATGATGGTTTTTTGAATGGGTTTATGGATCTAAACTAATTAAGCTATGGGTAAACTCATTTTGTGATAAATTTCTAGTTTTGCCCTTAAGGGCTCAAAGTTACCGTTTTGGGTTCTATTTGGGGTTTCGATTTAAAGTATAGCAATATGGTATCATTGGATTCGTTTAAACTCATAGGGTACTCTTTTGACTATATTGAATCTGATTTTTTAATGAAATTACAGATTTGCCCTTATAGCTCGGATTTGGCTATTTTGGGTTCATTTTTGTGTTTTGGGTAAAACTATGGCAGTATGGGTATCCTGAGATCCATATTCTAACATAGAATTTGTACTTGATAGATATTAATGATTCCAAGGCTCTACGAAGAAGAAAGGCATGGCTCAAGTGGATTAGTTTGTGGCACCTGTTCGGCATCAAGGTAGGTTACAGCTTACTTTAGTTACACTTTTATTAGTGAAACGTATATATTATGTAGAATTGATGGGAGAAAACATGAATAGGTCTTCGAACAAGATGTATGGTTAGATATTACCTAGGTTGGTATGACTTCTGATTATGTGGGCTTGCTGCCATTACTTTATGTATTGAATATGAGGTGTATTTGTTGTGATATGAGGAGGAAGGAGTTAATATATACTTGAGTTGGTGATTGTCTCTTGTTGCCTTGTTATTATGATTAGGCTTGTTACTTAATTTGATGTGTTGTGATACGTGTTGCACACATTTTTCCCTCGTTATGTCATTTATCATCAGAGAAAGGAAGGATAATGAGATTGGGCCTGAATCGTGTTGTATAATTATGGTGACATCATGCATGGCATACATTCTCATTTCACATGTATGTTGATATCGAATTATGACTTGGTAATGATGATGATCCATTCTCATCTCACATGTATGTTGATATCGAATTATGACTTGGTACTGATGATGATACATGAGAAAGCGGAGCACTTGGTAACACAAGACTTAGTTGTGAGGTGTACATACTATATTTGGAAGAAAAGGATATCAGAGACTCTTTATGACGATCGAGATGGGTTGTATGATTTATTCCATGGTTGAGCTGATTTAGCTAAGTCCTGATATGACTTATTGCATTGTGACTTGCAACTTCATAGGCATTTGATTTCATTAATTTATCATGCTCCTGTTGAGTTGATGTTTAATATTGGGGTTCTAGATTACATTTTATGTTCAAAAGGCACATCTGACAAGGGATGAGGATGTGGCCTATCTGGATATATACTAAAGGTACATTTGATAGGGGCTGAGGGTACGGCCTATTTGTGAACCCGTGATCCGAGGTCTGTTCTGCAGCGAGGGGTACATGGACTTCGTGGGTCCCCCATGGGTCATGACTATTGGGAAAAAAATACCATTAGCATGTGTGTACAGGTTTGAGGTATTTGGCCAGTGCATTGTATTGCACATCATTACATTTTATTTTGCATCATCATATAGCTCTTTATTTCTGATTTGGTATGGTCGGTTTGTATTATTAATGTGGCATGGATCTGTAACGACCCATTTGTCCGTTATGGCTTTTTCAATGCTTTTGACCGGTTCCCGAGCTTTGTTAGCTCACATTTGACCCGAGGTGTCACGACCCAACCAGAGGGTCATGACGGGCACTCGGAGCAAACCTACCGAGCACCTCTGAACATACATCTCGTAATCATTTCTAGGTGGACCACAAAGCTAGCTCATGGGCGTCATACTCTGTAAGGGCACATGTCACAAGATATTGACACATCTCTATATAATATTCAACAGCTCTGCCCATAAACACAAGCCAACAAGGCTGCCATAATATTATACGACAATATGAACTAATAAGGTTATGAGACATCTATCTACATACATCTATCTACGAGCCTCTATATAGAATACTGGAATCCATAAAGACGGGGAAGGACTCTTCCATGCCCAAGTATATACACAAAAGACTGCGGCTTCAAAGCAAATGGAGCGCTTCTGAGACTCCACAGATGAAGTTCCTAAGGATCCAATCTGTCTCCCTGCTTCCCTGCGGGCATGAACGCAATGTCCACAAGAAAAGACGTCAGTACGAACAATGTACTGAGTATGTAAGGCATGATAGTAACATAAAAGGAGATACGGAACATAACATGAAATAGAGAGATAACCTGTACATCTAAATACCTCTTAGGCGGATGCCATGCATGCTTAGCCTTTTCACAAAAAACATTTCTCATACATATATAACATAATAGTGTTGCAGAACGTGTAGCCCGATCCATAAATATATTATATCATCATTATATACCCATATATCCCGAGTCAGGGATGATATCATGGTATACCAACTAATCCGATGGTTATGCATATATAATGTCGTCACCCTTTTCCCATACCCCATATACATATAAAATATGCGTATATAATGCCGTCATCTTTTCTCATATCATATATACATATATAACATAAGTAGCATGCGTGAGAGCCAAATTAAAAGTTTCTATTTTATCAGAGTGATGGAAGGTCGGTAACCTCCGATTTATATTATGGAATCATCATCGCTGTATCGTACCTTGAAGGAACAATTATCATAAGGTAAGATCAACAACAATGAATAAAATCAAGAAAATCATGAAATAAGCTCAATAATCTCATAATAGCATCAAATCCATAAGCTTTGGAATCCCTAGAATGGGATCATCATCATCATAATTATCATCATAGAAAACATCTATCTTTGGAATCATAAGAACTTTGAGAATCATGAACTTCTAGCTTTTTGGGAATAAGGATGTTATGGAAAACATGTATGGGATCATAAGAAAAGAATCATGCCTTTAGAAAGAAAGGGATTAGCCTTAACATACCTTTTTGGTCTCCTACTACTTAACGCTTATCCTCCCAAGCTCGTAGATCTACATTCAAGAGAATTCATACTATTGTTAGGCTTATCATCACATGTTTATCTTAAGCCTTCAAATTAAACCCCTTTTAGAACCTGCCGAAATTCGGGCAGCATCTCCCCTATTTATATCCCTAGCCCGAAATCACAATACCAACAAAACAACAACAATAGCAACACTAATATCAACAATATCATCATCAATAACAAAATACTCCATAAAACATCCCACACGATGTTTTCCTAATGTCTCAACCAATCTCTAGCCTTTACGAAGCCTTGACAACTAAATCTCCATAATACCATTCATAATATCAAAAATAGAGAGTATCCTTACCTCAATCAAATTTTTAAGAGCTTGAAATCTTATTTATCTTCAATAGATTCCTTCATCCCGTCAAAATTTGATGTTTAGAACAAGAGCTAAAAAATCCTATACACTTTCCGAGCCTCGTTGATGGCTAACTTTAACACTTTATGACCAAAATTTGCATATGGACTTGTATGAACGTGTATGTATGTTGTGGAATGTTCTAGAGTTTGAAAAATGACCAAAACAATGACCCAAAGGGTCCTTTTATATTTTCCAAGGTCGGTGGACTGTAGTTGCGCGCGCCTCTGCTCCGCCGACCTCACTTGTAACGTTCATAACTCTTTACTTCGATGTCATAACAACGAGCGGTTTGTTGCGTTGGAAACTAGACTCAATGAACTTTAATTTTGGCTTTCGTTCCACCTCAAAACTCCTGATGTACTAGGAGATATACTTCTCTAAAGTTGACCCAAAATTCTCCCAAATGTTTTACAAACTTATTTTCTTCGATTTGCTTGATCTTAGAACCTTTAGACACTTGCTTAACACTTGTTAAGAGTATCCCTTAACCTTATAAGGGTTCCAT
The DNA here is from genome assembly GCF_019175385.1 of Lycium barbarum. Taxonomy (NCBI): domain Eukaryota; kingdom Viridiplantae; phylum Streptophyta; class Magnoliopsida; order Solanales; family Solanaceae; genus Lycium; species Lycium barbarum. The sequence goes on from NC_083344.1 coordinate 89,476,686, forward strand.
GACCTCTCCGAGCTTACGTTAGTTTACTCACGACGCGAACGACGCAAAAATTTTCGAGGTGTAACTTTCTCCCCCCTTTAAAAACATTCATCCTCGAATGTTAAACTCTTAGAGATCTTATGGAAGTTTCGGTAGAGCTTCCTCAATAGCTGCAATACTACTAACCTGAAGGTTATAATGTCTCAATCTAGATCTCCTTTAGTAATGGCGAAAAATGCGAATACTTGGATCTCATATCTTTCTTAACTTCTCAAGTCATCTCTTCTACCTTCGCATTCTTTCATAGTACTACTACCAAGGCTACATCTCTGGTTTTTAATCCATAATCCTAGAACTTTAGCGATCTGAGAGGGTACTAGGGACTTCCTCATATGATAATTGTTCTATACTCCAAATATCATCAATTGGTACAACTATGGGGGGATTTCTCAATACACTTGCGAAGCATAGACATGTAAAAGATTGAATATATAGATTTCTATTTTTAAGGGTAAATCTAGTAGATCCTTCGACTATCATCTTGTGAAGTCTAAGATATCCAAGGGTCATACTTACCTTCCTTATTACTTTTCGTAAATTTCTTCCGGATGAGATTTCAAATTTCAAACAATCTGACATTCTCCTATTCTTATAGAAATTCATATGATCCATGTGGATATTGGAATGATCACTAATACCATATGCAAATTCAATCCATACCAACTGGTCATCCTAATTTTCTTCAAGGTTCTAATATACATGCTCATGACATATCCTTGGATATCGGAAAAGTGTGCTCTACTTAACCAATTATCTCAAGGTGGGAAAGAATACTGGATTAATCTATATTCTTTAGGTTTCTCTGTATATATTGATCCTTATGTGCAAGTACAGAACTGAACATCGTAATCGGGTAACCAAAGCTACTAGATAATTGAATAATTCCATGCTGATCATTTCCTGAATATTTTATGCCTGGAATTCTCATATCATCATCATACACATTTGTATCATCCAATAATCGTGTTCCTCTGAATAGTTCATTTTCATTTTAGTCCTTCTCAATTGGTAACTCCACTTCTTTCCACCTACAAGATGTTACCAGATTCTAGCTCGAATACCTTTGCCTTTAAGGCTTCCCTGTATAATGCTTCCTTACTGTCCTGTGATGCTGGAACTTTGTATCCACACAACTAGCTCGCGGTGGCTATTTCTCTTAACTTTCATCTTAGTCTACTATCTGCTTTGAATACCATCATACTCAATCCTTCTTTGCTTCTTCATTTTTGAACTTCCTATTACACTCTTATCTTGAAATTCTGAGTAATTTCCTCCTTAGTGTACTCCCTTTCAATCTTTACTTAGTCATGCACATGAATGACTAGTCATGCTTATCATCAAATCATCCTTTCATCTTATCGGCCCGCTAGTGTAATATCCCTTTGACGTAGTTTCCAATTCCTTTATTATCATATTTCCATCTTTTAACAAGGCCTATTTCTGATCCAATACTTGTTTGTCTCATCTTCCCCCCTTAGGGTGTTAGCCCATTATTCTATATCTAACATCCCATTAGTTCTCCCTTTTCTAGCAAGTACATACTCTCAGCGAATCCGCGACTAATCTTAGTTGTGACTATTCATCTTCTGACTTTATCTAGTCAGTTGGATATATTTATAAGGAGTCACATATTCCCGTAGACATACTGGTCCTGGTGTAGCGGGCGTTGGGAATTCTAAGTTTAACCGACTCGCACATACCTCATAAAAGAGGGAGGTGTCCCGGGGAAGTACGGTTATGAATCGTACCGGGAAAGTCGGAAAAACCCGCCAACCACTTAATGGAGCTTTAAAGGACACATTTTAGAGTCGCCACCTAATTTTTAGGAAATTAGGAAAACCAATTCGAAAAGGGTTCATTTAAAACTATTGTTTAAAAAGAAACCTAATCTACCAAAGTCTGGTTAAGGGTTCTGGTGATCTCCTGGGGAAGGTGTTAGGCACCTCGGGGTTAAAGATCCGCTCAATTGCAGTTTACCTATGGGTTCTAATAGTTTACCTTATGATTATAAATTGTTTTGGACAAAAATTGTTTAGGTCCAGATTTCCGCAATAAAAAGGGTGTCATTTACATGTAATAAATTCATTTTTAAGAAATCGTCAAAGTATAATTCTGCTCAAAATTGAGTGTGGGTGTCGGACTTGAACACCTAAGCTAATACTCGAAGGCTATTAACCTAGGTAGGACTCCACGTAAGTCCACCCAAAAAGATTTTTGGAAAAAAGTGTTTAAGTTTATGAAAATAGTTTTAACGTACTATATATACCGTAATTGATTATAATATGTTATTTATTTTAACCTATCAATCATACTCTTTATTTAGCCAAATTTTAAACCATTCTTATGCATATTTACACAAGTCTCGAACGTTCAAAATCAGTCCACAAGTTTTAAAACAACCCAAAACGGTCTCAGGTAGTTCCGTCCCCCAAAGTTTCAATAGTGTCAATTTAGTCCAGTAATTTTCCCAAATCCAACGTTCCCAATCCAAAACAGTCTCTCAATCTGTTTTTATTTTATTTTATACACGAGTTGAATTTGGTAAAGGAGATCAGTTTTAGCGATTCTAAATTGTATGAAAATCATATAAGGGTTCCAACATATTGAATTTAAAGGCACAAATAAGAATTTAAATTGCATAAAGTAAAGAGTAAAGATTTTGGGCCGACCAAGCCCAAACAAAGGTATTATACAAGCTGGCCCCTAAGTCCATACGTCTACTCCATTTTGCTCCGAATTTGTTCTACTCGATCTAGATTCGTTAGTGGGCCCCGTGGGGGGCTCACCAACAGGTTTGGGTGGACAAGGATATAAACCGGTAAGCATAATATTAGTATATTACTGAACATAGCTAAGAGCTAAAATAAATTACAAAGCCAAAAGATTAATCACATCGACTTGGGCCGAGCCCATATTTATTAATAATCAAAATTATAAATAACATCATAAACCAAAGGCCCAGGACAGAGCCCAAAGGCTATATACAAGAACTCGTAAGGAGGCATAAAGGACCAAAAGAAGTGCAACCCAAGTTATTAGAGATGCGGACAACAGGCCCAATAACAAGCCTAAGCTATCACAAACAGGCCAAGGAAAAGCAACCTCTTCACACCTCCTGTTCCTTATCCCTCTTAACAAGTTTTCAGAAAAAAGTAGGGTCAACAATCATACCATATTCGGACCTCTAGGTCTTCCTAAAAAAGGAAACTATCAAGATAAGTCACAAGTCTTTAAGGCCCTTATCTTAACAAATATCCAACTTATCAGTCTCCTAATCCAACTAGGCAAGATCAGAAGAGCCATTTTTAGATTTCAAATAACTAACAGGATTCAAAAGGGACAATTCACTGCACAAGAGAAACAAGTAGTAATCCCAAGACAATAAACTCCTTTCCTAATCTTTTAATGTCACAAAGTCAAGAACAAGGAAGTCAAAATATCTTTTGGAGATTCTCAGAACTAGCAAAGCTCTCATACCAACACCAAAGGTTCAAGCAAACAGTTTTTAGGAAAGAAAAATCTACTTCAACATACCAGTTTTAAAGGAGTTTGAAAACTTTTTTTTTTAAGTTCACATGACAGATATTGAAAACAATAACCTCAGATTATGGAGATGGATTCTAAATAGACTTCACAAGAAGAAGTTTAGGTCTTTTCTAGTTCAAAACAGACAAGGCAACACATAATCACACAAGACATATTCCCAAGTTTCAAGATCATTTTCAAGTTTACAACAACCTGTTAAAGGGTACTTCAAGATCAAGTTCCAAACCTTGGTCTCAAAGCCAAAAAAAAGAACTCACAGAAATACACAAACAGGCTCAGACACCACAACCTATATTAAAAACAATCATTTTTATCCAGTCGTTTCACAAACACTCTCAAACCTTCTCAAAACATCGTATGCCATTTTTAAGCCCAGTTTCAGCCATCAACAACAAACAAATAAGAACTAGTCCAGTTTAATTCCAACACAGTTTTTAGACCAGGGTGTTTATCCTTCATATACCAAAAACTTTGAACAAAGGTTAAAAATACCAAATGAAACAGCAGCAAATCTAAAAAAAAATAACATTAAAAAAACCTTCAGCACAACACGGAAACCTTCAAGTCATATATCACATTCATACTTTAAATAGCAATCACAAACTAAAACAGGCCCTTCCTCATAACTTTGACAATATAAAACATCAACTTCTTTCAGTCAACACTAGAAACTATCAATAATAACAATATTACAACATGGACATCTTACTTAATAGCTCACAAACAAGTTGTAATCTATGGAACAAAACAATGTGACATAAGACACACCTTTCTCTACATTCTTTAATCATTTTAAGTGACCACATTATATAATGAGTACTAGAGTTCCTTGGATCCTTATAATGTCAACGCCATCACACCATAATTAACTTGGATATTTATGAAACAGTAATCAAAACAAACTGAAACAACCATAAATACATACTAATACATGTAAGTAAAGTAGAGTAGGATATAAATAGGATAGAATAGAGATATTACCTCTTTAGGGGGCAGCCTAAAGATCAAAGTGGGGATTGGAATCAAAACTTCAAGCACCAACAGTTAGCACCTTGATGACAAACCCCTTTTCTTTTTCAAAAATCCATGTATTCTCCATATATAAAAGATAGTAGTATATTTCTATTATGGTTTTTGATGTGAAGTATATATATGGTATATCAATGGTATATTTAGGTATATGTATTGTATTTTGTAGGCTAGGGTACTTAGTATTTTTTCAACTCAGGAATTGTTTTCGGAAAAGAAGAAGAATATCATCCAACAGCTATATGGCCTGCTATTTATAGTAATCCCCTAGGGTTTAGGGGGCAAAGGTGGGTAAAAAAATCTTTTTCCACAGATTCCCTCTCAAATTATCAACCTTAAAATTCAAAAAATTCGAATTCTTTTCAAAGGACAACAAAAATTTTCAACCAATACCACAATTTGTACCATGACCAATCAGAAATTGTACACATCACACAATACAACAAAATCCAGCTAATTGTACTAAAAAAATTTAAGCAAAAATCTGGTAAAAATTTGAAATCAACAGAGTAGTACACCTAATCATCAAATAGGACAAATAACAACGAATTTTAATGGTAAATTCGTACAAAGATAGGACAGAAACCCTTAAACCGTACCCAAATCAGAGAGTTTCACCATGGGTGTTTGCTTCCATGTGATAGAGTGCACAAGATGGCTAAGGACTCAAGGTCCCTCCCATGGCAACTCTATCACAGCAAAAACCTGGGTAACATCCGAAAAAATGAGTCAATCGAGCATGTAACATAATATTCAACGGAAAATAAACCTGTAAATCACAAGTACTCGTGATTTAGGACAAAATGCCTCAAAAATCCGGCGAGAAAGGCCATGGAATCAGCCATGGGGGCAAAACCCTAGAGGTTCCTCTTTATCGTCTGAAGAAGAACATAGGATCGACTTGGCTGAAAATAAGAAGGGGGGGGGGGGGGGGGGGGTTGTGTGAAAGTTTGTAAAATACAAACTTTCATCTCCCCTTTTTTTTTTTTTTACAAATCCCCCTCAAACTTTAAAAGTTGATTTTTTTAACTCCCCCCCCCCCCCCCCCCCCCAATTTAGATAATAATAGAAACAACGTATAACCAACTAAATAGTTATTTTAGGCTAATTAAAAATTAAAAAAATCGTGAATTTAGAAAATTAGCTTTAAAACGAGTCTAATATTGATATAATTTCGGAGAAAATTTTAAAGTGTGAAAATGCGGTCAAGAGGAGCAGTAATTCATATGTTATCTTGATTAACAATTTTCCCGAGCTAGACGGAGCGGGATGTGTATCTTTTTTTTTAAACCAAATTTTTAAAAGTAAATAACTCATAATTTCTTGCAATTGTTAATTTTATGAAAGTAAAAATTAAACGTCAATTTTTTTGGAATTTTTCCGGATTTTACAGTTTTAAATTTTTAAGGGCATCCTTTCTCCGCCTTGGACTTGAGAAATAGGAAAATTAAAATATACGTTCTACCCGGTGAAAATTAGGTGTCAACAATTTCCCCTTCGAAGTTCAAGGATGGCAAGACCATCCTTGAGCTGCGAATTTGAAAACCTAATTTTCACCGAATAAACGATATGACGGCCTTCTTTTGCGCAAAAAATTCAAAAGTATGGTCGGACTCTGATTTCTGGGCTTCCTACATATCTTAGGCTACGTGAGAATTCAGGTCGTTTGTAGTTCTGACTCAATGAGGAGTGAAAAATAAGAGTTTTCTTTAAGTTATCTCGGGATGTCCATGGATAACTATTGGAATATGGTCGAGCCTCGAAACTTGAGTAGCCTACATATCCCTAGCTTTGGGAATCAGGCCAATTTTAGTTCGACTTGATAGCACGAAAAGGAATATCCCTTTATGTGGGAAACTCCTTAGTTGTTTCCGACTGAAGATCCGAACTAGAGGTGGTTTTTGAAAGGCTTACTAGTGTTGATGTTTGAAGCGATCTCCAATCCCCGATGTAGAAAGTTTGACCTTCATACACGATTTTTGAATGGTTGCCCAAGAAAGAGTTTCACGTATGCTCCGCATGTTTAGAATCTGGCTCTTGCTTCCGCTTTTGGTAGCTTCTAGCTCGTCTCCAAATGTTGAGCCCTCCGTGTTAGTCTTTTTAAAATTTTAATTTTAGTATAGTCATACTTGCGTGGCATTTTGCCATTTTGTTGTCATTGTCGTCACTCTGTACTGCTACATTCGTCTTTTGTCGACGTTTAAATGTCTTTTTCTTTCTCCTGTAAGTGTGTGTTGTTGTGTATATTTTTTGAAAGCAATCTACTCTAGTTAATAATCATGATATTTCGACCGGTTTTTTTTCGTCTTCGTCAAATGTTTTCATCGTTCAAATGATAACTTCTGTTGGGATCTGGGTCGGGCTATAGAGCATTTCTGCGAACCTATACACCCCTATCCGGTTGTCATTTTCGTAACTCGATATGTTAATCACGAAACCCATATTTTCTTGTTCGGGGCTATTTTGTTTTTTACGACGTCCACTACCCTAAAAAATTTGGTGTCACATCATGACTGCATATCGCGATGACTGTCCAAATCTGGAGTCGCTCATCCCGTTATCCTCATACAGTGACCGCGGTATACCAATTGGTCTAACATCACCTATAGTAAAAAATACCTAAATGTAAACTGCTTATCAAAGTGCGGGATCATATTCCTTTCATGATGACCACTAACCCCTGTGTCCAGGATTACAACATTTAGTCAGAATCTTCAAGTTAACTACGACATATTCGAGGGCAGAGCCTTTTCTCATGACTCCCTGAACCATGATTACGTTAACTTGAAATAGACTGCGATAGCAACCGCAAATCATGACGTAGGAATCACATTCATGTTTCAATGATTGCGGACATCAAGTCCAGGATTATGCTACCTATTTTTGGCTGTATATATATGGATGGAGACTCAGCCCCTTCGGCACGTAGTCTCTTAATCCATATCATCATTTTGAGGAATGAAGCTTACCTCGGTGCCAAGACTTACACCTTCCTTTTTTGACTCCGGGGAAGAATACCCGCCCGTCGATAGGATTTACATCTTCCAAAAGGACTAGACTCGATTGTGAGTAACGGCATTAAATACCGCTATCAACGCGTCATTTTAAATTTTTGAAGTTTTGGACGTCCACTCAGCCAGTGTATGAAGGCAAGACATGCGATGTCTAGGTCGGGGTCTCAATACCTTGATAGAAAAGTTGTTATTTAGTGGAAACTCGGCTTTTGATACCGTGATTATATCTTCCAGTAGTCTTTAAAATTTTCTTTTTGTAAAAATCATTGTGCTCTGCAAAAATGAACAAACTTGTTAGCGTAAAGGAAACTTTGCTTGGGAAGGACTTCGTTACCCTATTGTACACTTTTTGTGCTACAGTCCTTGGAAATTTTTCTTCGTGTTGTTTGTTACTGCTACCCTGTTTAAAAACATTCTAGCAAATGAGTTAATGTAAAATACCTATGCTTGCATGTTCTTGCATCCACAGAAAAGTTTATCAGTTTCCTATATGGTCGACTGCTTCTCCCGCGCATAGACTTTTTTCGTTCATATCTCGGCAAGAAAAGATGCTCATTTTTCTTAAAATCTTTTGTTCTTCCCTCAGGAAAGTTTTTTGTTCGATGATTTTCTTTTGAAGATATATGCATATATATTTTGAAAATAATATTTTATATACGCCCTTTTTAATGTCATGGCATTAGTCACTCAAGCAAGGTCTCCTGTCTCTTTTTCTTCTTCTTCTTCTTCTTCTTGATTTCAACTCGTGAGAATTTTCGAATCCTTTTCGAAAATTTTGCCCCTGTTTGTATATGTCTTTATATCAACCCGAGTTTCGCTATGTCGAAGGGATTCTTGAGACCCCCTCAAAAGAAATCCCCCTGTATAAGTGTGTACTTCTCATTTCTTGATTTCACCGCGCTTGAGGAATTTTTGATATCTTTCTAAAAAATTCTGCCCCAGTTTCCCTGTAGGGTTACCTTTATCTTTCTCTTGCTGAATTATTTCTGAAGTTTTCTAAGGTTTTTTGGAAATTTTGTTTGGGATGACCAAGCTTGGGAGAGTGCCTACGTATCCTATTTATGGAATCAGGTCGAAACGTAGTTCAGGGTAAGCATATTGGAATTTTTTTGTGAGACCAAACTCAAACCATCGCCTACGTATCCCAAGTGGGAATCAGTTCACAACGTAGTTCAAAATATAGTATTTGGATTTTTTGTGTTAAAGCGACCGAGCTTGGAAAAACGCCTACGTATCACCTTATAAGTATAAGGAATTAGGTCCTTGTGTAGTTCGTACATAATTTTGATTTATTTTTCTAAAGGAAATGCAAAATTACACATAAAGGGAATGCAACTAAATAACACCTAAACTATGGAAACTCTGAATCCTCGCAGTCATCTTTCTTATTCACACGTAGTATCTTTAGATAGAATCTGAATTTATCGCTTTTGGCCACTCTTGACCATCCATTTCAGCAAGGACTACGACTCCTACTGACAGCACTTTTCGTACCATATATGGCCCTTGCCAGTTTTGTGCAAACTTCCCTTTGTATTCTTCTTAATTAGGGAATATTCGTTTGATTACCAATTGCCCAATTTGAAACACCCTAGTTCTCACACGCTTGTTGAAAGCACGTGCCATTCTCTACTGGTACAGTTGACCAAGGAAAATAGCGATCATCATCTTTTCATCTATCAAAGCCAGTTGCTAAAACCTTTTACGGATCCACTCCACATTGTCCAACTCAGCTTCTTGTATTATCCGAAGTGAAGGGATTTCTACTTTGGCTGGTATCACTGCTTCGGTGCCATACACCAATAGGTATGGAGTGGCTCCAGTCGAGGTCTTGGCCGTAGTACGGTATCCTAACAATGCATAAGGCAATTGTTCATGCCAATCTTTGTAGTTATCAATCATCTTTCGGAGGATTTTCATGATGTTTTTGTTGGCGGCTTCTATAGCCCTGTTCATTTGTGGCCGATACGCGGCTGAATTCCGGTGGGTAATCCGGAACTGTGCACACATGTCTCTCATCAAATGGCTATTCAGGTTAGCCCCATTGTCTGTTATGATTGATTTTGGGATGCCAAATCGGCATATAATGTTGTTGCGCACAATGTCCATGACTACTTTCTTTGTCACTGATGAGTAAGATGCTGCTTCTACCCACTTGGTGAAGTCGTCTATGGAAACCAAGATGAAACGATGTTTGTTTGACGTAGCTGGCTCAATCGGTCCTATGACATCCATCCCCCAAGCGGCGAATGGTCAAGGTGATGTCATAGCATATAGTTCTATTGGAGGGACTTTTATCAAGTCACCATGAATCTGACACTTGTGGCACTTTTGGACAAATTTGTTGCAGTCATTTTCTATGGTTATCCAGTAATAACCTGTTCTCAAAATTTTCTTTGCTAGCCCGAACCCATTCATGTGAGGCTCGAAGGTTCTAGCATGCACTTCTTTAATAAATTTTGTGGCTTCAGAAGAGTCGACACACCTGAGTAATCCCAAATCTGGAGTTCTTTTGTAAAGGACATTCTTGTTAAGGAAAAAGCCATTTGCTAATTTCCTGATAGTCCTCTTCTGATTCAATGTGATTCCTTCGGGATGTTCTCCTTTCTCCAAGAATATTTTAATATCAACATACCAAGGCTTTCCATCAGTCAGAGCTTCTACAAAAACACAGCGGGCTGGCTGATCTTTAATTTCGATTTTGACAAGATCAATGTATCTATTGTCGGGATGCTATCGTTGCCAATGCATCGGTGAACTAATTTTGATCCTTTGGTATATGTTCGAACTTGACTTCTTGGAAACGATCTGCCAATCTCTGCACAAGTCCGACGTATGATATGATCTTTTCATTTTTGGTGGCCCACTCTCCTCGAACTTGGTGGATTAGCATATCAGAGTCGCCAATTACTTGAATATCTTTCACATCCACGTCGAGAGCTAAGCGTAGACCTAAGATGCAGACTTTATATTTAGCCATTTTGTTAGTGAAATTGAAATTTAACTTGGCTGCCACTGGATAATACTGGCCTATGTCTGAAACCAAGACGGCTCTGATCCCTGATCCTTTAAAATTGACTGCTCCCTCAAAGTATACTTTCCATCTTGACTCGTCTTCGCTTTCCTAACCTTCAATTGTTATTATTTCTTCATCTGGGAAGTAAGTCCATAAAGGTACTGGATTGTCATCTACCGGAATTCCTGCCAATAGGTCTGCCAATGCCTGCCTTTTGACTGCCTTTTATGCAATGTATTGGATGCCGAACTCACTTAAGAGCATTTCCCATTTGGCCAACTTCCCTATGAGCATGGGTTGGCAAAAGATGTACCTTAGTGGATCCATTCTTGAAATTACATGAGTCGTGTAGGCAGCCATATAATATCTCAACTTCTGAGATACCCAAGTTAGGGCACAACACGTCTTTTCCACCAAGGAGTATCTGGATTCGCAAGGTGTGAACTTTTTACTGATGTAATAGATTAATCTCTCTATCTTGCATGTCTCGTTGTTTTGTGCTTACATGCATCCGAAAGCATTTTCTGACACTGATATGTATAGCAGCAAAGGACTTCCCGGCCTTGCTGGGACCATAACAGGTGGATTTGACAGGTATCTTTTGATTGTATCGAAAGCTTTTTGACAGTCTTCTATCCATTTGGTTGGAGCATCTTTCTTGAGAAGCTTGAGGATTGGTTCTATGATCACTGCGGACCGGGCGATGAAGCGTCTGATGTAATTCAATCTTCCTAAGAAGCTCATGACCTCTTTCTTTTTTTCTAGGAGGTGGTAGCTCTTGGATTGCCTTGATCTTGGTGGGGTCCAACTCGATACCCCAACGACTGACTATGAATCGTAGTAACTTTCCAGCAGGCACTCCAAATGCACATTTTGCAGGATTTAACTTCAAATCATACTTGTGGAGCCTGTCAATGAATCTCTGTAAATGTTCGAGGTGGTCCTCACCTATTCAGGATTTGATGACGACGTCATCCACATACACCTCAATTTCTTTGTGCATCATATCATGAAAGACGACGGTCATTGCCCTCATGTAAGTAGCGCCGGCATTCTTGAGTCTAAAAGGAATCACCCTGTAATGATACACTCCCCACGGTGTGATGAATGTCGTCTTTTGAGCATCTTCTTCATCCATCAATAGCAGATGATAGCCTACGTATCAATCCACAAAAGATTGACCCTCATGTTTGGCGCAGTTATCAATGAGTATGTGAATATGTAGGAGCAGGAAAATATTCTTTGGACTAGCGCGTAGACCACACAAATCCTTATTTTCCCATCTTTCTTTGGTACCGGAACTATGTTTGCTAACCATGTCGGGTATGGTGTTACCTCAATGACCCCCGACTGAATCTATTTTTCTACTTCTTCTTTAATTCGAATGCTGACATCGGGTTTAGGCTGCCTGATTTTTTGTTTTACCGAGGCAAACCCTTCGAGGATTGGCAACCTATGGGTAGCAATATTTGTACTCAGACCAGGCATATCAGCGTATGACCATGAGAAAACATCTTTATACTCTTTTAGTAGGCTCCGATACCCTTCTTTCTTAGCTTCCGTCAAGTGCACACTTATTCTAGTCTCCCGCACCAACTCCTCACTTCCTAGATTAACTGCTTCTGCTTTCTCTAGGTTTGGCATGGGTCTGTTCTCATATTCTTCTTCGACATGTATCAACCCTTCCGGTTCAGTTATCTCTTCTTCTTGATCGTGATTTTGTTCATCGTCATTTTTACTTGTTTCGTAACATGTCATGACATTATATACGGCCTCTCTATTGTTACTATAAAGAAAAATAACATGATTATTAATCATGTAAAAGCAATTTTAACTATTTATTTATATATAGTTATATTATAATTATACATATACTTATATAGGTGAAGTAAAATGATTTTGTTTTATTGCAAACTTTGAGGCGTTTTCATTGAAATTTTAAGAGCAGTACAAATGACGATCCTAACTCGAAATGGAACATCGAGCCATTTCCGTTATGTAAACAACATGAAAAAGCAAGAAAACATGAAAAGGCGATAAGCCGAGCCTCAAAGCCAACTTTCGCCCTTTTTTCTGAAATTGAGCATTCTTTCTACCGCAGAGTGAATAACAGGGTAGAAGTCAATCCACATGTTGTCTCTCCTGGTTCAACAGAGCGAATTTTTGATGCTTCAAAGCATTCTTCAATGGTTGGCTGCACATTCTCCTTCCCCAACAGCGTCCTCAAACCCTCTTCTGGATCTTCACCATTGTGGCTCAATGGACATGTAACGAAAGATTAGTAGCGATGAGGGAATGGTTTTCTCATTTCAACGGAACCTCTTGGCCCATACCCTGATTTCCCTTCTTTTGCATGACTTGGCTCGTATCCAACCCCAAACCGGTACCTCCTGTGTTTAATACTTACTGGTTCTGTGATTCCTTGTAAGTTATTCCCCAGACCTTTCCCGGGTTCAAACCCATTCCTCATCATAGCTGTAGCAACCATCTTGTAGACCGGTGGCATAGGGATGTCTTCATCATCTCCCCAAAAACCTATCATGGCTAGCTCAACAGCGTGAAAATCACCGCATGCTAGTGACCTCTCTATGACTGGCACAGAGTCATCTAGATAATTGTGGACACTTCCTTTGTCGTGAATTACGACTTCCTAATCATCCCATATGAACTTAAGAGATTGGTGTAACGAAGATGCTACAACTCCAGCGGCATGCAGCCAAGGTCGGCCCAATAACAGGTTGTAGCTTGTTTTGATGTCCATGATGACAAACTCCACTACGAACTTCGCAGGGCCCATTTGTATGTGTAAATCTATTTCCCCAATCGGGTCACTGGTTGCACCATCATAATCTTTCATGTTGGTCCGACTTTGGCAAATTTTACCAATATCATATCCGAGCTGTTTCAGAGTCGTCACAGGGCATACATTCTGCCCAGCTCCCGCATCAATCAATAATTGTGGAATAATTTTGTCACGACATTTAACTGTTATGTACAGGTCTTTATTGTGGGACTTCCCCTCCCTTGGTAATTCATCGTCAGAAAATGACATCCTATGAGCTCACACAACAAACCCCATAATTTCGGCCAATGTTTCGCTTGTGGTGTCGGCAGGTACTTGGACTTCATCCAAGGCTTTCATCAAGGCAAAACGATGTTGGGATAAACTGAGTAGTATCGACATTACTGATATCCCAGCAGGAGTTTTATGCAAGTACTCAACAATTGAATAATCCTTAACCGGCATTTGGCTCCAGAAATTCCTAGCTTCACCCTCAGTTATTGGTTTCTTTTGAGGGTTTTCGCGGCGAGGCACTTCAGGCACAGGTTCTTCTAGGGCATAACACCTTCCTGACCTGGTCATACCCTAAACCACAATAGATATTTATTTATCTTTGTTGATCATCATTTGGTGCGGTGGTTTGATCACAAAGGGTTCATTCTCAATTGATCTTGATGTTCTAAGTATGAACGGATCGTTGTGAACTCGAGCAACTGTTGAGGAATACTTGGGCATGAAAGGTTCTCTTTTAGCTATAGCAGATATCTCAGATCCCTTTGTCAGAGGGTCTACCCCTTCTTCTCGCTCTTGTAGCGACAATGAGGCAACAGTGCTTTCTCATCCTTCAACATCTGGGTGAATTATAGCGGGGCTCTCTTCCCACTCGTCACTTATCTCTATCATGTGAATTCGGTTCCCTTCATGCTTTGGGAGTGGATTTGTGTCCACATTTGGAGGTGTTGGCTTTAAGATGAGCTCACGATTGTTAATCATGTCCTGTATGTTATATCCCGCATTTTGTACATTCGGATAATTTAAGGTAATTGCGGGAAGTAAAGAGCAAGGCTATGATTTTGATTGTGTTCAATACATAAGTTGTTCATGAAAAATGTTGGGGCGGAAATATTGAAGAAGGCTAAGGGAAAATTCGGGAATTAGGAAAAAATAGTTTTCATAAATTATAAAAAAATTGGTTATGAAACAAAGTGGACTTGAAACAAGCAAAAAAAAAAAAATTGGGCTTGAAAAATGAACCATTGTAGCCGTCCACTTAAGGTGGGCCTTGGCCCACCTAGATGAAGTATGAATATAAGGTATATATTGGACATATTTCTCCATAAGTTCTAGAACCTTGGAGAAAGAGATATAAGATCCATGTGACCATATCATTTCTTGAGGGACTTATTTATAAATAAAGACAAGTGGAGGAGAGAATATATATAATACATAATATCCCCCACAAGTTCATGAAGCTTCAAGAGAAGAAAGAATGAAGAAAGAGAAGGGACCAAGTTCGGCTCCCATGGAAAAAAAAATTTCCAAGCTCTTCAATCTTGATTCAAAGATTTGTTTCTTCATGTATTTCTACTAAGTGCAAGACTCTCTTCAACATGGTATAATTATTTTGGCAAGGAAACAACTTTAGTGGCAAGTGGAAGTTTTGGGGAAAAGGTAAGAATTTCATGTTCTTATTATGTTATGGAAGGTTATATATGTTATAGTATGCAGAAATGAATGAAAAGTATGAAAATCTTGTGTGTTATGTATATGGGTGTGTTGGCCGTGTGCATCAAGTTGGAGGGGGGATATGAATTAAATTATTTAGTATGTTAATTGTGTTGTTGTAGCCTTGTGATGAAAATGGAAGGTTAATGGTTCTAGTTGGCATGAGAAAATTGTTGTTAAGTTGTTATTGGAAAGTATGTGATTTCATTATAGTTTATGTAATTATGAGAATGAAGTAGTAAGATGCAAATTGTTGTTGTTGTGAGTGAAATTGGAAGATAAAAATGTGTTGTGAATAGTTATGTTGAAAATTGGAGGTTTCGGATGGATTATGGTCTTGGTGGAAAATTTGTATATGTTGTAGGATGATCTAAATGCTTTTGAATGGTGTTTGGTTGATCTTGAGTTAGTAATGAATGTATGAGCAGTGGAATTAGCTTGAGATATGTAGTGAATGGTATGTTGATGAACTATGTAGAAAGGAAGATTACTAAAGTTAGAATATGTCTTGAATTAATTGTTGGATTTATTGGAATAATTGTTGATATTGTGGCCGAGTTTAATTCTCGGGTTTGTTGTTGTATTTTTGGCCGAGTTGAAATTCTCGGGGATGGCGCATTTACAGGGGAAATGCTGCAACAATTTCTGTAGACACATATTAATTTAAGATTGAATTTCTAAAGGCTCTAATCAATGTTTGGTAAACGTGACCATTTGTAGATTTTGGAGAGTTTTGAACTTGGATTTGGAGTAGCGTAAGAGGCGGAAAAGGTATGTAAGGCTTACCCTCTCTTTCTCTTGGCATGTCCTAGATGTGATAGGTTATGATTCGAGCCTCGGGGATGACTCTACTCTTAGAAGTCCGAGCTTATGTTTGACCCTTTTTCATTTAGTATAATTGAATTGGGTATATTATGTTTAGTTGAAAAAGGCAGTTTGAACATATGTAACTTCCACCAACGGAACTGGATTGCCCTGAAACTTTCGTAGATAACTTTATAAGACCAAATGTTTATGATTTACGTATGCCACCTCGACTTGACCCGAGGTGGGCCCACAATCCCCGAGACCTATCTGTATTGTTTTATTTACCCTATTTCCGTACGATAATAAAGGGAAACTTTGGCTAATGTTCCGAGTTTGCTATAAGTACCTAGTAACTCAGATATAAGTGTTCAGACTCGACTATTCTGATATAAACACTCCGATACGAATGATCTGATTCGAATATTCTGATATAAGCATTCCAATATAAATAATCCGATATAAATATTCTGATACAAGTATTCTGACTTAGGTATACTGGTACGAGTGTCTGGTAAAAATGTTCTGATACGGGTACTCCGATATAAGTATTCCGATATAAGTATTCGGCTATGAGTATCTGGATATGAGTCTTCTGATCCGAGTATTCTGATATGAGTACTCTCTGTAAGCCTTAATGTTCTTCATGTATGATCTCGGATCGCTTAAAAAGCCCGAAGAGGTTTCTGTATTTCAAATGCTCATAACTTCCTGATACTAACTTGGAAGAACCCGAAACTCGTTTCTGAGCCTTCGAATGTCGGCAAGTGTACGTATCCATCGAGTCTAGATTTATGTGCATATGGTTTCTCACGATTTTGCTCGTGCATGACTCAATGTATCTTTCACTGCGTCCCGGGCTAGGTTCTGTTATCGTGCCCTTCTTCTGCTTTGTTCACTGTGTCCCGGGCCAGGTTCTGTTATCGTGCACATTCCTCTGCATTGTTCACCGCGTCCCTCATAGGTGGGCCGGGCTCTGTTATATGTATATTTATATCATCATGAGTTGGGAGTGACGGCCAGGATGGCACATGATGATTCCGTCCACCGCGTCCCGCACTAGAGGGCCGGGTTCTGTTACATGTATATATGCCACGTGATTTTGATATATGATGATTCTGTTTACCGCGTCCCTCACTGAAGGGCCGGGTACTGTTATTGGCACATATGTTATATGATTCTGTTTACCGCGTCCCTTATCATAGGGCCGGGTTCTATTATAAGCACACGTGATATATGATTTTGGTATATGATTCTGTTCACCGCGTCCCTCCGTAAAGGGCCAGGATCTATTATCTGTGGAAATATTATATGATTCCGATATGCATAATCTGTGTCCGGAAAGTAAGCATTCTGGTATTCTGTACGTTCTGTATTCCGTCCAATATATGACATCATCTGAGCATTCTGTACGTTCTGTACTCCGTCGGACGTGTGACATCACCGGTGCACTCGGTATTTTCTGCACCTCTCGGACATGCGATCTGTAATTGTAAATTAAGCATTTTGGTACTCTGGTTAACACACTTACTTTCTGTACTCTCACTGACATGTGAGACAGGTATGTATGCCTTGTGTCTGAAAAATAAGCGTCTGGTACTCTGAATAATGTACTTACTTGTTAGTTCTGTCTGTGTCAGTTATGGTTCTGTTTCTTTGTGATGCATGCCTTACATACTCAGTACATATTCCGTACTGACCCCCTGTCTTCGGGAGCTGCGTTTCATGTCGCGCAGGCACTCCCAGATGAGCTGAAGTTATTATAGAAGATGTTCCAGCGTAGTTGGCAAGCTCCATTTGCTCCTGGAGTGCTGCCGAGTCAGAGTACATATGTAAAGGTTTCTGATTGATGTTAGAGACTTTGCAGACAGCGTCGTGGGTATTGGTTGTCAGTCTGTAAGCGGCTCCGTCAGCCAATATGTCGGTCTGTGTTATGTACTGAATTATGTATGATTATAGGTTTGTTCGGCTTGGAAGCTACGAGAAAGAATATTTCTGAATTTTTTTTTGCTATGTATTATATCTTATTTGATTTAAAAAGTTTGACGTGATTTTATGTGCAGCAAGAGTCTGAGGGTTCGCTCGGCCCTAAGTAAGGGTCGGGTGCCCATCACACCCTAGTAAGGTCGGGGTATGACAAAGTGGTGTCAGAGCAGGTCTGTCCTAGGGGTTGTCTGCAAAGTCGTGTCCGGTAGAGTCCTGTTTATGGTGTGAAGCGCGCCACATTTATAAACAGGAGACTACGGGGCATCTAGGGATTGTTGACCTTCTTTCCGTCATAGATCGTGCGATAGAGCCAAGTTATAGGAACAACGAAACTCTTTCTGTAAGCCTTACATACGATGGAAAAAGGTAAGTGATGATATGAAAAGGTCACAAGGGTAAGTATGAATGTATTGTTCTGTCACCTGAAATTGGAAGTTCCGGATGGCTAGAATGTGGTACTTAGCCGTATGATTTGTAAGGCATTGTTGATATCTGTTGTGTACATATTTTGAAAAGAAATAATGGTATAAGAAGTAAAAGAACCAGGTCTGTTGAAGGACTCAGAGAAAGTTGACAAGCAGTTGCTGTAAATTATTAGGTACGAATGGTGAGTGGAAATTCAAATAGGCTGGTAACCGTGTATGCATGAGCAATGGCGATGAAGGTACATTTGTTATCAATGGGATCCTGGGAACCCAGGACGGAAGATAACTATACATAAAAGTGAAAGGTGAATATTGAGGGTCACGAAGGGCAAAACGGTAATTGTAAAAGAAAGGACGTGTTACGAAAATGTTTCGGAATCTGTAAGACCTTGACTAGCCCCAAATCATGTAATAAGGGCCATATGAGAAAGCGGGCGCAATTATATCGGCATTAAGGCACCGCATGTCACCGAAGTTTCGAGGTTAAGCGTGCTAAGGTGGGAGGATGGGTGACCCCCCGGGAAGTATGCAAGAATTTTATATGTATTCCGGTATAAGAGATGAACGGAAAGCTAAAATAGCCTGAGTGAAATTAGAATATACGAGATGGTTGGAAACCATGAAAGGCCACACAACACGCGATTGGTTAGATTAGAGAAGAGACAGAAAGTACGCAGCAACATATTTGGAAGGTAATAAAAGAGTAAGAAAATGCCTACAAGCTAAGCTTATGAAGAATAATGGAAAGAATGATAAGACTCAAAGGATATTTCGGATGACGACGACTATTGTACCTATGTTTGGCTTGGAATTTCTTGGAAGAAACAAAGAACACAGCGTTGTGAAAGGGCAAAAAGGATTTGTCGGTCATTAGAAGATAGTTCATGGCCCCGTGACTATGTGGAATATGAGGAAATACACTATGAAAGTATATGAATCATCGACGTGGGGCAATACTCAATCATATTTGTAAAGAATCCACATCGGAGAGTCAATAAAGGATAACTATAGAAAGAACCCTCCTGAAGTATTATGACACCCCCTAAGGTCAGTTGAACATTCGGGGACGAATGTTCTAAAGGGGGGGAGGATGTTATATCCCGCATTTTGTACATTCGGATAATTTAAGGTAATTGCGGGAAGTAAAGAGCAAGGCTATGATTTTGATTGTGTTCAATACATAAGTTGTTCATGAAAAATGTTGGTGCGGAAATATTGAGGAAGGCTAAGGGCAAATTCGGGAATTAGGAAAAAATAGTTTTCATAAATTATAAAAAAAATTGGTTATGAAACAAAGTGGACTGGAAACAATCAAAAAAAAAAATTGGGCTTGAAAAATGAACCATTGTAGCCGTCCACTTAAGGTGGGCCTTGGCCCACCTAGATGAAGTATGAATATAAGGTATATATTAGACATATTTCTCCATAAGTTCTAGAACCTTGGAGAAAGAGATATAAGATCCATGTGACCATATTCTTTCTTGAGGGACTTATTTATAAATAAAGACAAGTGGAGGAGAGAATATATATGATACATAATATCCCCCACAAGTTCATGAAGCTTCAAGAGAAGAAAGAATGAAGAAAGAGAAGGGACCAAATTCGGCTCCCATGGAAAAAAAAAATCCAAGCTCTTCAATCTTGATTCAAAGATTTGTTTCTTCATGTATTTCTACTAAGTGCAAGACTCTCTCCAACATGGTATAATTATTTTGGCAAGGAAACAACTTTAGTGGCAAGTGGAAGTTTTGGGAAAAAGGTAAGAATTTCATGTTCTTAATATGTTATGGAAGGTTATATATGTTATAGTATGTAGAAATGAATGAAAAGTATGAAAATCTCGTGTGTTGTGGATATGGGTGTGTTGGCCGTGTGCATCAAGTTGGAGGGGGGATATGAATTAAATTATTTAGTATGTTAATTGTGTTGTTGTAGCCTTGTGATGAAAATGGAAGGTTAATGGTTCTAGTTGGCATGAGAAAATTGTTGTTAAGTTGTTATTGGAAAGTATGTGATTTCATTATAGTTTATGTAATTATGAGAATGAAGTAGTAAGATGCAAATTGTTGTTGTTGTGAGTGAAATTGGAAGATAAAAATGTGTTGTGAATAGTTATGTTGAAAATTGGAGGTTTCGGATGGATTATGGTCTTGGTGGAAAAATTGTATATGTTGTAGAATGATATAAATACTTTTGAATGGTGTTTGGTTGATCTTGAGTTAGTAATGAATGTATGAGCATTGGAATTAGCTTGAGATATGTAGTGAATGGTATGTTGATGAACTATGTAGAAAGGAAGATTACTAATGTTAGAATATGTCTTGAATTAATTGTTGGATTTATTGGAATAATTGTTGATATTGTGGCCGAGTTTAATTCTCGGGTTTGTTGTTGTATTTTTGGCGGAGTTGAAATTCTCGGGGATGGCGCATTTACAGGGGAAATGCTGCCGAAATTTCTGTAGACACATATTAATTTAAGATTGAATTTCTAAAGGCTCTAATCAATGTTTGGTAAACGTGACCATTTGTAGATTTTGGAGAGTTTTGAACTTGGATTTGGAGTAGCGTAAGAGGCGGAAAAGGTATGTAAGGCTTACCCTCTCTTTCTTTTGGCATGTCCTAGATGTGATAGGTTATGATTCGAGCCTCGGGGATGATTCTACTCTTAGAAGTCCGAGCTTATGTTTGACCCTTTTTCATTTAGTATAATTGAATTGGGTATATTATGTTTAGTTGAAAAAGGCAGTTTGAACATATGTAACTTCCACCAACGGAACTGGATTGCCCTGAAACTTTCGTAGATAACTTTATAAGACCAAATGTTTATAATTTACGTATGCCACCTTGACTTGACCCGAGGTGGGCCCACAATCCCCGAGACCTATCTGTATTGTTTTATTTACCCTATTTTCGTACGATAATAAAGGGAAACTTTGGCTAATGTTCCGAGTTTGCTATAAGTACCTAGTAACTCAGATATAAGTGTTCTGACTCGACTATTCTGATATAAACACTCCGATACGAACGATCTGATTCGAATATTCTGATATAAGCATTCCAATATAAATAATCCGATATAAATATTCTGATACAAGTATTCTGAGTTAGGTATACTGGTACGAGTGTCTGGTATAAATGTTCTGATACGGGTACTCCGATATAAGTATTTCGATATAAGTATTCGGCTATGAGTATCTGGATATGAGTCTTCTGATCCGAGTATTCGGATATGAGTACTCTCTGTAAGCCTTAATGTTCTTCATGTACGATCTCGGATCGCTTAAAAAGCCCGAAGAGGTTTCTGTATTTCAAATGCTCATAACTTCCTGATACTAACTTGGAAGAACCCGAAACTCATTTCTGAGCCTTCGAATGTGGGCAAGTGTACGTATCCATCGAGTCTGGATTTATGTGCATATGATTTCTCACGACTCTGTTCGTGCATGGTTCAATGAATCTTTCATTACGTCCTGGGCCAGGTTCTGTTATCGTGCCCATCTTCTGCTTTGTTCACTGCGTCCCGGGCTAGGTTCTGTTATCGTGCACATTCCTATGCATTGTTCACCGCGTCCCTCATAGGCGGGCTGGGCTCTGTTATATGTATATTTATATCATCATGAGTTGGGAGTGGCGGCCAGGATGGCACATGATGATTCTGTCCACCGCGTCCCGCACTAGAGGGCCGGGTTCTGTTACTTGTATATATGACACGTGATTTTGATATAGGATGACTCTGTTTACCGCGTCCCTCACTGAAGGGTCGGGTTCTGTTATTGGCACATATGTTATATGATTATGTTTACCGCGTCCCTTATCACAGGGTCGGGTTCTATTATAAGCACACGTGATATATGATTTTGGTATATGATTCTGTTCACCGCGTCCCTTCGTAAAGGGCTGGGATCTATTATCTGTGGAAATATTATATGATTCCGATATGCATAATCTGTGTCCGGAAAGTAAGCATTCTGGTATTCTGTACGTTCTCTATTCCGTCCGATATATGACATCATCTGAGCATTCTATACGTTCTGTACTCCGTCTGACGTGTGACATCACCGGTGCACTCGGTATTTTCTGCACCTCTCGGACATGCGATCTGTAATTGTAAATTAAGAATTTTGGTACTCTGGTTAACACACTTACTTTTTGTACTCTCACTGACATGTGAGACAGGTATGTCTGCCTTGTGTCTGAAAAATAAGCGTCAGGTACTATGCATAATGTACTTACTTGTTAGTTCTGTCTGTGTCAGTTATTGTTCTGTTTCTTTGTGATGCATGCCTTACATACTCAGTACATATTCCGTACTGGCCCCCTGTCTTCGGGGGCTGCGTTTCATGCCGCGCAGGTACTACCAGATGAGCTGAAGTTATTATAGAAGTTGTTCCAGCGGAGTTGGCAAGCTCCATTTGCTCCTGGAGCGCTGCCGAGTCAGAGTACATATGTAAAGGTTTCTGATTGATGTTAGAGACTTTGGAGACAGCGTCGTGGGTATTGGTTGTCAGTCTGTAAGCGGCTCCGTCAGCCGATATGTCGGTCTGTGTTATGTACTGAATTATGTATGATTATAGATTTTTTCGGCTTGGAAGCTACGACAAAGAATATTTCTGAAATTTTTTTTGCTATGTATTATATCTTATTTGATTTAAAAAGTTTGACGTTATTTTATGTGTAGCAAGAGTTTGAGGGTTCGCTCGGCCCTAAGTAAGGGTCGGGTGCCCATCACACCCTAGTAAGGTCGGGGTGTGACACTGTAATTTGTGTCTCAGGTTTCTATACTATTCAGTGGCATAGCCAGCGTGGTTAGAATAATAGGCGCAAGTGAGATCTGGCCTGTACCATCGATCAATAGGGTTAGCAGGTTTAGGTGGGACGACACTTACTCGCCCAGTATCCCTTAGCTTGGCAAATAGACTTGTCCCCAATTCTGGTAGAGGGGTGAATACTCTCGTAGGTTTTCTTTGGGGTGCCTCATAGTTTTCCTGCAGAGGCTAGTTCTGGAAAGTCTGGTTTTGTGGAGCTTGGTTATCGGGTGCTGGCATTCGTTAATTTGGTTGCGGAGTTCGGTTGTTTGGTGCTGGTATTTGATAGGTTATTTGTGGGGCTTGGTAGCCGGGTTGTGCGTAGCACAAAGTCATTGGGCTATATTGGGGTGAGGTGATTGTGTAGTTGGTTGGTTGAGGTGATTGGTAGTTATCTGGATTTTTATGGATTAATTTTTTTCCTTGGTTTGTTGGACTAGTAGTTCTAGAAACACAGGTGATGTCTTCTCTTTTCTTTTTGCCACTCATCGTGCCCGTCGCACCTGATCTGTTTAGTATACTAACAATCCTACCGGTTTTAAGGCCGCCTTTGATATCTTCCCCCACAGCAACTATATCCGCGAAGGAACTCCCTTTCATGGTTATCATTTTATTAAAGCAATCAGCTTCTTGGTATTGTATGAATGCAACTACCAGCTCAGCTTCAGTCATAGGAGGTTGTCCATATGCCGCTTCGTCTCTCGAGTGACTAGCATACTTTCGGTAGGTTTCAGTCAATTTCTGATGAATTTTCTCCAATGAGAAGCGATTAGGCACATTTTCCACATTGAAGCGGAATCTTTCCATGAATGAGCTCGCCATTTCTTCCCATGTTTTTCATCAGCTAATGTCTTGAGAGATAAACCATTCCATAGCTATTCCTGACAAACATCAACTAAACAACCTCATGAGCAAAGCTTTGTTTCCGCCATTTCTAACCAACTGGTCGCAATAAGCCCTCAAGTGGGCTCTGGGTTGCCCGACCCATTGAAGTGATAAAATTTGAGAATTTTGAAGCCTGCAGGCAGACCCAAGTTTGGGTGGATACACAAGTCAAAGTACCTCAACCCTTCTTTCTTCTTGGAGCCATGCTCCAGCTCGGCAATCTTCTTGCCCATCTCTTTCTCTATTTTGTCTATTCTTGCTTCGAAGAACATTTCCATGTTTTCCAATTCTGGCGAAGAGTCAATATGGGTGACATGCTCTTGAAAGGTGACATCTGATTATGTGGGATGAGTCACTAGAACTCCTGCTACCCGATGGGCTTGATAAGCATTTGCGTTTGTTGTGCGGGCCAAGGTTTGAAAAACCAGGGTATGGTGAAAGGAACTCCCCACATGGGTGGTATTTCAACGTAATGGAGTATGGAAGGGAGCCCCAGTCTGGGTTTGAGGAAAGTGATCAGGAATTGGTAAATTCAGATTTGGGAAAGTGGGTGGAGGTCTCCTAGCCTCAGTATTAGTTCTGTTTTCTTTCTCGGCCCTTAGACGGTCCGCCTCTTCTCTAGCCTCGGCCAATTGTCTCATCAGTAGAGTGACAGCCTCTTCCAGAGGCATTCCGGCTATGTCTGCGGTTGGGGTACCTTCTACTAAAGCATTTATGTTTGGTAGTGGAGTTTCAGGCATGTTTTCTTCTTGAGGGTTAAAGGAGATTGCGGCAGCTTTTGATCAAGTGACTGGTGCCAATGAATCGACCCCTGTCTATAAGAGAAAACAACCCAAAATCTTTCAAGTTAGCATTAGTCTTAAGCACGAAACACAAAATATCACGTTGTTTGCAGTTTATAGAACATAGAATCATATACTTTGTTTCAACTCCTTGATTGATTCATATTCCAGGGTATTTTGGTCTGGTCAATGGTAAAATTTCTGTATCGTTGATTTGCTTCTACCCGTCCTATACTAAGGGGGATTTAAATTTTCATTGTAAAAGGGCTGAGTCTTCAATAGACTACCTACGTATCCCACCAAAAGGAAATCAGGTCCATCCGTAGTTCAAGCATACACAGAAAACTTTTTCCTATGCTACCCAAAACTTAATTTTTCTAACCTGACTAGGCCTTATATAGACTTCCTACGTATCCCCAATGGACATCAGGTCAGCGTGGTTCCATTTACATAAAAAGGGAAAGGCATGCTTTATCTTATTAAAAGAAGTAAAGGGATACTTATGCTTTTCTACCCAACCATAGAAAGCAAGTATTCATTTTCATCTGCTATCCTTGTCTTCCTGCGACAATCCAAACATGGCCTTCATTCACGAGGTGTTCGAGTTTGAGCTTGAAGTCTACACACTCCTCAATGTTGTGGCCGGGGCGGCCATGGTGATATACACAAATTCTTTCTTCTGAGGACCCTGGTAGATTTGTGGCACCGCCCTTATCTTCTTTATGATGCATAGTAAAGAGTGAATCCTAGCATATGGCTCCTAAAATTTTGAAAAATTACTTCTCCAGAACCTGACCTTTGATATCCTTTCTGGGTGAATTCTTCTTTGGCCATTAGTCAGGAAGGAGTGAGGCCCCCATAGTTGACTGATCCTCCTTTGATCAATCCATTGGATAAGATTTCTTTCTAATGCTACGCACTCTTTGGCGGTATGACCTGATTGACCTCGGTGATAGAGACATTTTCTGTAACCCATAGAAAGAGCGCATGGTGGCAATAGATTTGGACTTTGCGCGTACACCCCAATGTTTCCCAAAGTTTCCAAAAGCTCTTGTTTTGACGGTTCTACTGGTGCACCCCAATTGTGTGATCTTGTGCCTTTAAGAACAATTGTGCAGGAAACAGGAGACTCCTCGAATTGGGAGTCACGTGTGTTTCCATAAGTTTTCAAGTTGGGGAAAAGTAACTCGTCTTCTCCATAAGGTATGGGGTCAAGCCCTTCTTGTCGGCTACGTGGGATATAACTCCCAAGTGGTGCTTCAGGCATCTTCCCCCATTTTACCTGATTGGCGAGGTGTTGTTCTATTAGTTCCTTAGCATAATCTAGGAGAGTTTTTGCTTCTTTCATTTTCTCATTGGCCGCCTTAGTGGTTTGTAGAGCCTCTTTCATTCTGGCAGTGGCTAAGGCCATTCTTTCATCCCATTGTCGTTTTTTCTCACTCGCTGCTTCTGTGCCCTCGTCGTCACTGACTAGGTTGACGTAGGACGAAGTTGCACTCATGCTGTCCGGAGTCTCCATTTCCTATTAGCAAATCAGCCTTTTAAAAGTGGATCTAAATTTGTTTTGATGGTTATTTTCCTTGAGTTTTCTTTAGGGTAGTGGCCGGAATATGGACCAATCAAGAATTTTGACAATACATATGATTTTTCACACAAAGCAGTTATATCAAGTAAGCATTTAGGCAATATATAATTCAATTTCCTATTCCTCGTTGCTCTGAGGCTACTAATGTATGAAGCAAAATTGTGCCATATGTAAGATAAATGTATTGTTCCGAAAAATAAAATCCCAATGCTTTTTATTAATAATATTTTCCCAAGCGGGGTTACAAGGATTTTAAAGTAAATGCAATAATCAGGAAAAATCCACTTCCCGGATAGAGATCTGCTCTCTTTCATCTCATGCCTTCTTGGCCCTCCGAAGGGCAGTCTGAATGGCTACATGTGCTGGCATCAATGCTGTCCCGATCAATTGACCCCTCTGGTCGTCGGGCAATGATTTCCCTGTATCTATGGTTTCCTTAACAAAAGTGTCAAGCCATTCCAAGCTCTTCAATGAAGCATCTGCCTCATCTGTCAAGCTCTCAATTATCTTTTGATCATATTCTATCTTTGCTTAATGATCCATTTCTCTTCCTTCTATTCATCTTTTCATTCTCCTAACTTGGATTGCATTTGTAGCTTCCCTATCCTTGGGAAATTTGTACAGCTATGGTCCTGAAGTGGCAATGTCAGCTAACTCAGCCCTAAGCCACTTGTAGTAATTTTCATCATGACTTGGGTTATTTGGATCCTCGTCTAATTCATCTTCTCTTATCACATTCGTCCAATCTTTCTGAGCATCTTTTATACCTTGGATACGTCCCTCCTCATAATATCGTACAAATTCTCTCATATTACCCACACTTGGAAAGACCTGTCTCATGCCAAACTGTTTGAGTACTCTCAATGGCGTGTAGGGTCTGATCCCTCTAACGCCCATAAGTGGTAGGTATGGACGCCTACCGCTTTTAACACAAATAGCTTTGGAATGAAAATCTGGTATCCTCCATCTAATGTGTTCTTCTGTCAATCTAGAATAGATGTCAGCCCAATCCTTTTTTATCCTGAACCCCGCAAGGCATAGCAGTGACTCCCAAATCATCCTCTCTTAGGGCCGGATCTCGGCGAGTAAGTAAGCCATTCCTATCCAAATGTTTAAGTATCCACCATTGGACTAGGAGGTTGCACCCTTTGAAATAGTAGTAATGGTCACGACATTTTCCCAAAGCTCGATATATATCTGATAGAATAATAGGGGTGATGTCAAAATATTTGGTAACCCCATTCGTTGTGACTCCCATAAGAACAGCATAGGCAACAAAGACAATTAATAGCTAGGGAGGCATTTTGTGGAAATACCATGGTCCCTAACAGGCAAGTGATAAATGCAAGTGTCTGGTTGGCTTCCCAGGATTGGGATGATGAAAACTCAAGGATATAGTCCTCGTACCCCTGCTTGGATGAATACCTCCCATACAACTTTATGAAGGCTATAGGGGGTCCCTGCGCCCAATCGGCTTTGGTTACAGCAGACATGTCTTTGATTTCTTTTGGGGTAGGTTTGTGAGGGATAAGGATATTTTGTGCCGATTTCTCTTTGGATCTGTTGCCACTTCCTACACTCTCGAGAACATCTCCAATCTCTTCTAAAGTAGGAGTCATCTCGATTTCTCCGAGTCTGAATACCATTCTGTCGTTGTCCCAATATCCGGTAATGATCTCTAGCAGACCCGGATCCCTAATCATATTCATCAATGAAGGCAGATGCCCTACATAACTCTTAATTTCTTTCTTCTGATCATTAGTAAAACCCTTCCACTATATCACTAAACCCAGTGGTGGACCCACAACCATGTCAAACTGCACATCGTGAGACATCTGCAAGACAAAACACTGTTAGTTCCCCGCCTCCAGTAACAACAATCTGTTTCACACTTGGCATAATAATGTTTCCAAATAGCAAATAGTGGGATGCAGTGCCTTCCGGTTTTACACCATCCGAACACAGTAAGGTGTCTTTCCTGTCCAATTTAGGTAGGTCTGAGATACCCAAATAGGTCTATGGTCAGTATGCGCTATATCAGTAAGGATTTGGCTTCGCTCTGTGCTAATTATTCTAGAGTGATTTTCAAGCGAATGACATAGGTTACCCAACCGGACAAGCTGGGGATGGGTTCTCTAAGGCTATGGGATGACCGCATACCCACTCGACCTTAGAGACCTCCAAAGAAAATATTAAAGGTTTTCTAGTGAAGGTATGACCGCAGCTCATCCCGCGTTGTCATTCTTCGGACAAAGTGTAAAATAAATGCCAGGACTGGCGGAGTATGCATGCATGAATGAGAGTTATATCTTATGAAAATTTAAACACATAAACAATTTATATCACGTAAGGCAAACAATATTGGAACCCTTATGGTTAGAACTTTAGATTGTCCCCAGCAGAATCGCTATCTGTAGCGGGCGTTGGGAATTCTATGTTTAACCGACTCGCACATACCTCATAAAAGAGGGAGGTGTCCCGGGGGAGTACGGTTGTGAATCGTATCGGGAAAGTCAGAAAAAACCAGCCAACAACTTAATGGAGCTCTAAAGAACACATTTTAGAGTTGCCACCTAATTTTTAGGAAATTAGGAAAACCAATTCGAAAAGGGTTAATTTAAAACTATTATTTAAAAATAAACCTAATCTACCAAAGTCAGGGTAAGGATTCTGGTGATCCCCCAGGGAAGGTGTTAGGCACCCCGGTATTAAGGATCCACCCAATTGCGGTTTACCTACGGGTTCTAATAGTTTACCTTATGATTGTAAATTGTTTTGGACAAAAATTGTTTAAGTCTATTTCCGCAATAAAAAGGGTGTCATTTACATGCAAGAAATTCGTTTTTAAGAAATTGTTAAAGTATAATTCTGTTCAAAATTCAGCGTGGGTTTCGGACATGAACACCTAAACTAATACCCAAATGCTCTTAGCCTATGTAGGACTCCACATAAGTCCACCCAAAAAGATTTTTGGAAAAAAGTGTTTATGTTTATGAAAATAGTTTTATGAAAATAGTTCCAACATACTATATATACCGCAATTGATTATAATATGTTATTTATTTTAACCTATCAAGCATACTCTTTATTTAGCCAAATTTTAATCCATTTTTATGTATATTTACACAAGTCTCGAACGTTCAAAATCAGTCCATAAGTTTTAAAACAGTCCAAAATGGTCTCAGGCAGTTCAGTCCTCCAAAGTTTCAATAGTGTCAATTCAGTCCAGTAATTTTCCCAAGTCCAGCGTTCCGAGTCCAAAACAAGTCTCTCAATCTGTTTTTTTTTTTTTTAAATTTTATACACGAGTTGAATTTAGTAAAAGAGATTAGTTTTAGCGACTCTAAATTATATGACAATCATATAAGAATTCTAACATATTGAATTTAAAGGCACAAATATGAATTTAAATTGCATAAAGTAAAGAGTAAAGATTTTGGGCCTATCAAGCCCAAACGAAGGTACTATGCAAGCTGGTCCCTAAGTCCATACGTATGCTCCATTTTGCTCCGAATTTGTTCGACTCGATCGAGATACGTTAATGGGCCCCGTGGGGGGCTCACCAATGAGTTTGGACGAACAAGGATACAAACGGGTATGCACAATATTAGTATATTACTCAACAAAGCTAAGAGCTAAAATAAATTACAAAGCCAAAAGATTAATCATATCGACTTGGGCCGAGCCTATATTTATTAATAACCAAAACTGTAAATAACATCATAAACGAAAGGCCCAAGACAGAGCCCAAAGGCTGAATACAAGAACACGTAAGGAGGCATGAGGACCAAAAGAAGTACAACCCAAGTTTTTAGAGATGCGGACAACATGCCCAATAACAAGCCTAAGCTATCATCTTCTCTAGTTTTTCTAAGTGTCAAACTGTGGTATACATAGGATACCACTGATATACTTACCCAAATAGAGAGAAAAACCCATGAAAGGCATACCCTCTATACCCCTCAATATACACTATATACCCAACACATATAAAACCTCCAATACCAAACTCTGATCACATAGGGGATTTCAACTCTACCCAGCAAATCCCATAAGTCCCAAACTTAGGCATTAGCTACTAATTAAGGCTAAACAAACAACTAGAGTTACCTATAACAATAGTTTCAAGACTAATGAACAACAAACTCAAAACATGAATCTCACAGAGTAATTTAACTAGCATAGGAAGAAAACCAAGCAATTCCAAACGAAACAAGTTATACAGGATCTAAGCTAAAGCCAACTTTAAAGCAAGACAATGACATGTATATGAATTATCACCTAGGATTAGGACTGGTAGAGAGCAGTGTCACGATCCGTCTAGAGGGCCGCGACGAGCACTCGGTGCTAGCCCACCCGGGCACCCCTTGGCTTACACTTATACTCACATCTAGGTGAGCCACATAATTAAACACATAATTCTATTCATTCTTCAATCTTGTCCCATTGGACGCCAGTGCTTTTATATCATCGTTGGCATCTATACCACGTCAATGTACATGAGCCGACAAGGCTAACAAAATGATATAAGAAATAGAGGCCGACAAGGCCAGACATATCTAACCATATACACATATCTACGAGCCTCTAAGGAGAGTATAACATATCATATAGGCGGGACAGGACCCCGCTATGCCCGTAATTATGTACACAAAAGAATAAGTACCCAAAAGTTATGGCTCCGAATGAAATGGAGCTCTGCTATACAGTCTCTGAGAATGTGACTATGGATCAAGCCTGTCTCCCTGTGCACCTGTGGGCATGACGCAGCGTCCACAAACAAAAGGACGTCAGTACGAAAAATGTATTGAGTATGTAAAGCATAATCAATATCAATATAGAAGCATAATGAACGACATGAGAAATGGCACAAGATAGGAGATGGTAATATCATCGTCATAGGCACTTACTTGCCTTACATAGGATCTTTCCATTTCTAATGCGTATTTACGTACATACATCCATATCCGTATCCATAACCATACCCGTTCCATATCTGTACTCGTATTCGTATACATACCCTTATTCACATTCATATCGTATCATGTTCGTATTCATACTCGTATCCATATCATATACATAATCATATCATATACATAGCCTTTACATAGCATACCCGACCATGCAGGATCGGTGTTTCATACATACTTGGCCAACCAAGGCTCAAGGTTGCACATACCTGGCCCTACCAAGGCTTTAGGGTTACATCTACCTGGCCTTACTAAGGCGTCAGGGTTATTCGTACCATCTACAGAGGTGTGCGCACATAACATAATCATATACATATTTACTTACATATACTACCCGGACTCATAAGCTCGGGGTTCCATAATAATCATACATAGATACATATACATAATAGCTCATAAGCATCTTTACTATTATCATTACTATCATCATCTCTATTACCATTATAGTCGTCATCAATATCATTGTCACTATTATCGTCATTCATCACATCTATCTTTATAGGCTTACTCGTCATACGAGGAACTTAGTACAATCGTAGCATATCAAGAATCATGAGCTTAATAGCTCGAAAGATCGAAGCATTTGTGAGACATCATAGACTTATGGAAGATTTAGATAATTGGCTAAAGGACCATGCCTTATGAAAGAAGGGTTAGCCTTACATAACTTTTCCGTTCAACTATTCTACACTTGCGCGTTCTCCTCCAATGCTAGCGTTTCTATCTTCATTAAAGTCATACTATCATTAGAATCAATAGCTAGCATATATATGACTAAAACTAGGGAAAATCGGACAGCATCTCCTTTACTTATACGTCATTCCTCCATAATGTATATCAACTCCCGAACGTCAATAATACATTCACAATACCATAACAATAGTCATTATTCATCCACATTTCTTAATTTACCTTCAATCATCCATATCCATGGCTATAACACACGACTATGTCCATTCACGTACATTTCTCATCTCATGTTCTCAACATCATTTATAACATATTTACATCACAATACATCAAGAATCATAACTCAATTCAAGCTATTTCTTAAAATGGCACTATTCCACATTCATGACCCATTTTTCTATACCCTTCTACAACTCACGTATTTCAACTCTCAAATACCTTAAACAACATAGAAATATCATAAATCGTACCTTAGATGTCGTAGGAACAAGCCTTGGTTGATAATACTCCACTTGAGCAAAACC
This sequence comes from Lycium barbarum, assembly GCF_019175385.1. Taxonomy (NCBI): domain Eukaryota; kingdom Viridiplantae; phylum Streptophyta; class Magnoliopsida; order Solanales; family Solanaceae; genus Lycium; species Lycium barbarum. The sequence goes on from NC_083344.1 coordinate 89,509,295, forward strand.
CTAGTTCATCTCCATTGGGATTACTTGACTCGAATGATCTTTGATGCGTTTTCTTACACTTGATTCACTTGGTTTATGTTGTGGATCACTAATAATTCTTGAATTGTTGTGGAATAAATGTAGAGAGATGTTTTAGAGAGAAGGGGTGTCATGTAGAAGCGAAATGAAATATAACCTGGTCCCTTTATTTAATGATCCAAAATCTGCCCGACCGTATATACGGACCAACATACGGTCCGTATAATTTATACGGGCCGTATGTTTGGCCGTATATTTGGTCCAGAAACGTTTGCCTTTCTGGGATGATTATACGGTCCCAAACATACGGACCGTATAATTTATACGGCCAGTATGTTTGTCCGTATAACCCCCAGTGGTTCCGAAGTTCGTTTCGTCGATTTGTTTAATCTCCAATCCTTATGGGACCTTCTTAACACTTGTTCAACACTTCAATACCAATCTAAGAGACGTCATCACTCTTCTCCAAGACATCATTAAATCCTCGTTAACTCGTTACTCGTATTTCCTTCCTGATACCTATCGTATGGCTTGCCTTCTCTTGGCCAACGTTCTTATCTAACATCGGATGCCTTTGAAATCTCACTTAGGGTCATCAATTGTCATTTCTTACTCACGAAAATATCGTATACTCATACTCTTCACTAGCCCATTCACTTGTGCATCAATGGAAGATTTTTCGAGGTGTAACAAGCAGATTCAAGCAAAAGTGAGATAAAACTAGTTTAGTTCTCAATATATTTTTTTTCAGTTTTTAAATTTTTCCAAGTTACACTCAACGGGGTTTTAAAGTTCATTTAGGCAGTTAACAAGTTAAACTAGTGGTAGGAACCATTTCAACTTTCCATTCTTGTGTAAAACAAGGTGTTACATAAGCAAGTTAATGGTCTAAAGTTGTTTTCTAGGTCAATTTTAACTCAGCAGGCCCAGGTATTAAGCAACATAGATCACAAGTCTACAAATGAGCACAAGCCTTATCTTAGCATATGAACAGTCTCATAGAAGACATTGACAGGACCTAATAATTTATAGTTAGTCTTATTCTCAGAACTTAAACAAACAGGTTTAATGCAATTATAGGATCAAACAGGGTCTAGTAGCACATAAAGGGTAACCAAGGCATAATCTACAAGTCCACAAGAAGGTAGGAGGGAGCATAAGTCAACTATAGCCATAGCAAGTCACAAATGATAAGAAACCTCATATGGAAACAATTACAGACCTCGGAAGAGCCTAAACCATGACTAGGATAGGTTCATGACACAGTCATAGGTTCAACACATCTATCAGGCATGTCTTGGTTCAAATAAAGCAGGCAGGGGTGGGAATTATATCGGCAGATATCACATAGACAGTCTATAGTAAACACACAACTAATAATAATGTACATAAATGGCTAAGTGCCCATATGATAAACAAAGAAGGTGTATGTTCAACCCCCTTTTTAGTTTAGTCTTAGTTTGTCAAAGCATAGAATAACTCAAGCAGTAAGTAGGGACAAAGAAAACAAGTTCTAGAAATCAGACACCTAGGAAGAAAGGGAAAGAAAGTCCTGAGCTATTTTTAGTTATAGACCCCCTATACTTAGTCAATTAGATGATAATGTTAGGCAAGGAATACCAGGAAAACTGTGAGCAATACTAAAATGCAAATCACAAACATGCCAAGGAAAAGCAACCTCTTCATACCTCTTGTTTCGTATCCCTCTTAACAAGTTTTAAGAAAAAAGCAGGATTAACAATCATACCATGTTCGGACCTCTAGGTCCTCCTAAAAAAGTAAACTATCAAGATATGTCACAAGTCTTTAAGGTCCTTATCTGAACAAGTATCCAACTTATCAATCTCCTAATCCAACTAGGCATGATCGGAAGAGCCATTTTTAGATTTCAAATAACTAACAGGATTCAAAGGAAACAATTCACTGGACAAGAGAAACAAGAAGTAATCCCAAGACAATAAAATCCTTTCCTAATCTTTTAAAGTCACAAAGTCAAGAACAAGGAAGTCAAAATATCTTTTGAAGATTTTCAGAACTAGCAAAGTTCTCATACCAACACCAAAGGTTCAACCAAACAGTTTTTAAGAAAAGAAAAATCTTCTTCAACATACCAGTTTTAAAGGAGTTTGAAAACTATTTTTTTTAAGCTCGCATGACAGATATTGAAATCAACAACCTCATATTATGGAGATGGATTCCAAATAGACTCACCAACAGAAGTTTAGGTCTTTTCTAGTTCAAAACAGACAAGGCAACACATAATCACACAAGACATATTCCCAGGTTTCAAAAAGATTTTCAAGTTTACAACAACCTTTAAAGGGTGCTTCAATTCCCAACCTTAGTCTCAAAGCCACCAAAAAGAACTCACAGAAATACACAAACAGGCTCAGGCACACACTACCTATATTAAAAAAAATCATTTTTATCCAGTTGTTTCCCAAACACTCTCAAACCTTCTCAAAACATCTTATGCCATTTTTAAGCCATCAACAACAAATAAAAAAGAACTAGTCCAATTTAATTCTAACACAGTTTTTAGACCAGGGTGTTTATCCTTCATATACCAAAAACTTTGAACAAAGGTTAAAAAGGCCAAATGAAACAGCAGCAAATCTAAAAAAAAAAACATTAAAAAAACCTTTAGTACAACGCAGAAACCTTCAAGTCATGTATCACATTCATACTTTAAACAGCAATCACAAACTAAAACAAGCCCTTCCTCACAACTTTGACCATATAAAACATCAACCTCTTTTAGTCAACACTAGACATTATCAATAATAACAACATTACAACATGGACATCTTACTTAATAGCTCACAAACAACTTGTAATCTATGGAACAAAACAATGTGACATAAGACACACCTTTCTCTACATTCTTTAAACATTTAAGTGACCGCATTATATAATGAGTACTAGAGTTCCCTGAATCTTATAATGTTAACACCATCGCACCATAATCAACTTGGATATTTATGAAACAATAATTAAAACAAACTGAAACAAACAATAATACATACTAATACATGTAAGTAAAGTAGAATAGGATATAAATAGGATAGAATAGAGATATTACCTTTTTAGGTGGAAACCTAAAGATCAAAGTGGGTATTGGAATCAAAACTTCAAACACCAACAGTTAGCACCTTGATGACAAACCCCTTTTCTTTTTCAAAAATTCATGTATTCTCCATATATAAAAGATAGTAGTATATTTCTATTATGGTTTTTGATGAGAAGTATATATAGTATATAAATGGTATATTTAGGTATATGTATTGTATTTTGCAGGCTAGGGTACTTAGTATTGTTTCAACTTAGGAATTTATTTCGGAAAAAAGAAGAAGATCATCCAGCAACCATATGACCTAAATAGTAATCCCCTCGGGTTTAGGGGGTAAAAAATCCTTTTCCGCAGATTCCCTCTCAAATTCTCAACTTTAAAAATTAAACAATTTGAATTCTTTTCAAAGGACAACAGAAATTTTCAACCAATTAGCACAATTGGTACCATGACCAATCAGAATTGGTACACATCACACAATACAATAAAATACAACTAATTGTACTAAAAAAATTTAAGCAAAAATCTGGTAAAATTCGAAATCAACAGAGTAGTACACCTAGTCATCAAATAGGACAAAATACAATGAATTTAACGGTAAAATCGTACAAAGATAGGATAGAAACCCTTAAACCATACCCATGGGGGCGGAACCTTAGAGGTTCCTTTTTATCGCCTGAAGAAGAACATAGGATCGGCTTGGCTGAAATTTTGTATTTTAAAAACTTTCATCTCCCTCCTTTTTTATACAAATCCCCCTCAAACTTTTAAATTTAATTTTTTAAACCCCCCCCCCCCCCTTAATTTAGATCAATTAATAACTAAATAATACAAACAACGTATAACAAACTAAATAGTTATTTTTGGATAATTAAAATTTTAAAAACTCGTGAATTTAGAAAATTAGCTTTAAAACAAGTCTAATATTCATATAATTCCGGTGAACATTTAAAAGTGTGAAAATGCGGTCAAGATGAGCAGTCATTCATACGTTATCTAGATTAACAATTTTCCCGAGCTAGACAGAGCGGAATGTGTATCTTCATTTTAAACCAAATTTGTAAAAGTATATAACTCGTAATTTCTTGCAATTGTTAATTTTATGAAAGTAATAATTAAACGTCATTTTTTTTGCAATTTACGGGATTTTACATTTTTTAATTTTTAAGGGCATCCTTGCTCCGTCTTGGACTCGGGAAATATGAAAATTAAAATGTACGTTCTACGCGGTGAAAATTAGGTGTCAACACCTGGATGGGCCTAATATTTCCTCAAAAGGATCTTTATAGTTCCTTTACTGTTCTTCCAAAATCACCTTTCTCCTATTAGTCACTTTCCCATTTCATCATCGTGATGCTATCTAGCGCAAATTTTTATTCTTAAAATCTGCCCTGATGGTTAATATTCCTCCTTTTCTTCGCTACATAAACACTCGATCTTTAGACAAGCCTCTCTTAAACTACAACTTCATCTCATTAATGAAGGGAACATCTTATATCAACTTAGAACTTCGAACTCATTCATCTACCATCATATAACTAATTTCTTGAAAGCATCATTCACATCCTTCATTAGCTATTCAGCCTTATATTACTAACTCAATAATCATGTGACAAAAGAGCTTTTGAAAGAGAATTTTTCTGTACCTTAGTCCTACCTTTGTCTTATATTCATAACTCCTTACACTCGTACCTCCGTACAACATCCTAGCCAATATATTTTATATGATAAAAAAGGCCCTTGTCGATATCTGGCTTTTAGTAACGTACATCGTTCTCTTATCTCTTCGACCCTTTTGTACTCTTAACTAATTAGCATATTTATACTCAAGGGTCATATTTAAACACATAATTATCCCTTCCACTAGTTACTTCTAGAAAAAGTTACAACCCCCATCTAATTATACTGACATCTCATTAATGAAACACTTTGAAAGGTTTAGTCGACTCCGCCCCAATCCAACTAGCAATTGTAACACCCCGTAAACTTGAACTAGGTGTGAATGAGTAAAAATATAGTGTTAAGATGATATTTTATCTATATGAATCCATTCTTGATGAATTCGAGTGGAAGATGGTCGTTTTGAAGTCAAACCAACAATTGAAGTTCTTAAGGGCTCTTAAATTCGCCTAAGTTTTGGTAGGTCTGTCTTCTGGGCGATTTTCATGAAAAATTGTTGAGGATTTTGGAATTCTTCCTAGATAAAAGTTGTAGAGCTTTGAAATATCTTTCCAACGGTAGGTTTCCCAGCCCAAGCAAAGTTGCGTACGAAAAGTTATGCCCGTTTTACTGAAGATTGTCTTTGCTGGAAATTTGGCCTGTGTTACAGTGAGACGTTACGGACCGTAACACGTGTTACGGGCCGTAACACGGCACTGTAATGCCTCAAAAATCACCAGAACTCTCTGAAAATTTCCACTAAAAGACGGTGCAAAGGACGGTCCGTAACACGAAGGACGACCCGTCCTACGGGGGCGTCCTTTGGCCCGTTTTCACCCGAAAAATATAAATAAGACACTTGTTTTATTTATTCCTCCACTTTCTGAAAAACCCTAAGAACGAAAATCATTCCTCCAAGCTTCCAAGTCAAAGGTAAGAACATCCTTAACATTATTAATCTATTCTAACATCAAACCCATGATTCTTAACATGATTCTTGTGACCAAAATCTAAGGTTTGCAACATAATTCTTCCCAAAGTGATTCAAGCTAGGGTTTGGGTGTTATTCATTAGAAAAGTGAATTGTTATACTTTGTTTAACGTGTTAAGGTATGTCTCTTTTGAAAATCTTATTTTGGAATGCATGACTTCTTTTCAAAAGTTCTTTATTGAATAGAAAGGTAAACTTCTCAACTTTTGAAACCCTAATTCATGTTTTTATCGTGGTTGGTGTGTGTGAGGGGGCAAGCCCACATTAGACCTTAATTGTACTATACCCTATACATGTATATATGATCCCAACTGTTTTTCCTCTGTAAGAGATGATCAATAATAAGGGTTATTGGTTGGTAATGAGGTTTTCATGAGAAACTATGACGATGGATTCTTGTTTAAAGAAGTGAAAACATTTTCTAAATTATCTATGAAAGTATGGATTTCGTATTGGCACAATGAACTTTAATGTTATTGATGGTGTGACTACTTTGAGACAAATTGTGAATCGGCTTCTATGCCATAGACTTTGTTGTTGTGTTTGTCTTGCTATTCAGGAGGAAGAGTAGCCACTATGGATCCTAGTGTGTTAATTGCCTTGCCATTCGGGGGGAAGCGTGGCCACTTCCGGGTTCGATACCTGTTGTGTATTAATTGCCTTGCTATTCGGGAGGAAAAATAGCCACCGTGAATCCATATTCCAGTGTATTGTGCAGTGTTGTTGATATTGAGTTTGGCCTATATGGGCGATTGTGATATCCATCTTTATTATGGAACTGGTATTTATGCCTGATTGATTTAAAGCATAATTGACACTGGGATTTTGAAATGGCTTTGTAAACTGTTTAACAAATGATATTAACAATCACAAAGAGGAATAACTGTTTTTATACTATCTTCTCAAAACTGATTTCTTTATGTATTATTATATTTTATTTTTATATTACTTTTTGTCCCTGAGGCACTCACTGAGTACGAAAGTACTCAGGCATACCATTGTTGTTTTTGATGGTATGTTAGGTAATGGAGAAGAGCAGGTTCGTGATACTCTCGACGCTTAGGAGAACTTGCTGCTGCTGTTGATTTGGTGAGCCCACATCCTTGTTCATGGGACACTTCCTATTTCATTTATTATTCTAGATTTTCAGGCTGCGTCCTGAAGTTAGATGATTCTTGTGTCTCTTAGAAGCTATATAGATAGTTGTCAGAATTGTGGGTAGATTGTCAAAGTCTCATACGACTTAATAGGTGTTTGCCACGTTTATTACTAGTTACTTATATTAGACTTCCGTTGATTTTATTTCATAATTGTGATCCTGATATATGCAGTTACTTATAACTTTATTTAATTTAATAAGGAAAGATTATTAAAAAGGAACTTGATGTTTAATTATTTTATAAGGTGCTTCCGGTGTTATTTATAGCATCGGATGCTTGTTACATCCAGGGTGGGTTTTGGGGCATGACAACAATATAAGGAATAACATATAATAATGTAGAGCCAGGATCAATCAATGCATACACATCATAAGAAAATACTGACAATATACCTGTAATAATATCGGGTGAAAACTCCAAGTCCTGTCGACTAGTCAATGCGTAAATACGATTCTGAGGACTGCTCAAGTTGGACGCTCCCCCTCTACCTCTAACACGACCTGCTGATGTCTGGGAAGTCTGCCCAGGAGGGCGTATAGACAATGAAGAACCAACTGCAGACCCCGTCGGTTGAGCCACACCTCCACCTACTCTCAAAGGATAATCTCTCATAACGTGGCTTGGCCTCCCACAAGTATAACAAACATTTAAACCCAAGAAACACTGTCCTACATGCAACTTGCCGCACTGAGTACATCGCAATGAAGATGGTCTCGCCTGGCTAGAATCACCTCTATACTGGGATCCCAAAATCATAGAGCTCTGGCCCAGTCCAGAATAAATAGGGCGATCAAATCTCTTGTCCACAAATCGAGGAGGTGCACTGGCTACTAATCGACTTGAATGCCTGGAATAGTGCTGCTTTTGACCCCTTTCAAACTCACTAGCAGCACTGGAAGATTTGGCCCTCTTATTATACCCTTTATTAGAATCACGCTCACCCCTTTGCGGCTGTTGCTGTTCTTCCAAATTATGGGCATGGGCCTGAATACGAAAGATATCCATTCCTTCCTGGAGTGAGGCCGTCAAGCACTCCTTAATCAAATACGGCCCCAACCCATTCACAAACCGATGTACACGGTCTCCCATATCAGCTACCATAGATGGGGCATACCTAGCCAGAGAATTCAAGCAGAGGCTATACTCTCAAATGCTCATATTCCCATGTCTAAGATTCAAGAATCTGTCAGCTCAGGCCCGTCGAACCTCTGGTGGAGGAGCATTGACTCCTCTATAAGAGATCCAAACCGTATACTAATGAACCGCAACATCCCGTAATCTATAGGAGGCCAACTCTACCGGTTCCACAGCCGAAGTATGCATTATCCACAAGGTTCTCGATATTCCGTCTATAAAGCTTTGCCGGTCCTTATCTGATTTTGGCCTGAAGAATTCGAGAGGGTTCAAGCTAATAAAATCACAGAATTCGAGAGGGTTCAAGCTAATAAAATAACAGACACTTGCACTGACCACTCTATCACCATGACCCGCACCCTGCCGCTGAGCTTGAGCGGCTACTAACTGAGTCAGCAATTGGATAACCTCTCTCATCTCCGGACTGGAGGCATCTGGTGAAGGAACTAGGGATGTTGGAGCTAGAGCTGAAGCCCCTTCATGCTCCTCTGAAATAGGTGGAGTATGAGAGGTCCGAGATGGAACCTCATTTCGAGACTCACCCTCCTCTATATCTACCGGCGACTCCCGCTCAGTCCTTCTTCCAGTCACTGTCTTTCCCTTCTGGGACGCTGTTGCTTTTCTCTTCACAAGCATCACTAAAATCATACACACGATTTGGAAAAAGGGAATCTTGATAACATAGCTCACTCGCACGATCTAAGATGAGAAAAAAGGTCAATCATTCCTAAATGCCCCGCAGCCTCCTGTTTATAAGTATGGCGTGCTTCACACTCATAAACAAGACTCTACTGGCCACGGCACGATGACACACCCTAGGATGAACTGCTCTTAATACCACTTTTATCACAACCCAACCAGAGGGCCATGATGGGCACTTGGAGCTAACCTACCGAGCACCTCTGAACATACATCTCGTAATCATTTCTAGGTGGACCACAAAGATAGCTCATGGGCATCATACTCTGTAAGGGCATATATCACAAGATATTGACATATCTCTATATAATCATCAACAGCTATGCCCATAAACACAAACCAACAAGGCTGCTATAATATTATACGAAATACGAACTAATAAGGTTATGGGACATCTAGCTATATACATCTGTCTATCAGCCACTATATAGAATATAGGAATCCATAAAGACGGGGCAGGACTCCGCCATGCCCATGTATATAAACAAAATACTGCGGCTCCGAAGCAAATAGAGTGCTTCTCAGACTCCGCTGATGAAGCTCCTAAGGATCCGATCCGTCTCCCTGCTTCCCTGCGGGCATGAACGCAGCATCCATAAGAAAGGACGTCAATACGAACAATGTACTGAGAATGTAAGGCATGGATAGTAACATAACAAGAGATAGGGAACATAACATGAAATAGAGAGATAACTTGTACATCTGAATACCTCTTAGGCGGATACCATGCATGCTTAGCCTTTTCACAAAAAGATTTCTCATACATATATAACATAAGAGTGTTGCGGAACGTGTAGCCCGATTTATAAATATATTATATCATCATTATATACCCATATATCCCGCGTTCGGGACGATATCATAGTATACAAACTGATCAGATGGTTATGCGTATATAACGCCGTCACCCTTATCTCATACCCCATATACATATAATATACGCGTATATAACGCCGTCATCTTTTCTCATATCATATATACATATATAACATAAGCAGCATGCATGAGAGCCTAATTAAAAGTTTATATTTTATCGGAGTGACGGAAGGTCGGTAACCTCCGATTTATATTATGGAATCATCATCACTGTATCTCACCTTGAAGGAACAATTATCATAAGGTGAGATCAACAACAATAAATAAAATCAATAAAATAATGAAATAAGCTCAATAATCTCATAATAGCATCAAATCTATAAGCTTTGGAATCCCTAGAATGGGATCATCATCATCATCATCATCATCATTATCATCATAGAAAAAATCTATCTTTGGCATCATAAGAACTTTTAAAATCATGAACTTCTAGCTTTTTGGGAATAAGTATGTTATGAAAAACATGTATGGGATCATAAGAAAAGAATCATGCCTTTAGAAAGAAAGGGATTAGCCTTAACATATCTTTTTGGTCTCCTACTACTTAACGCTTATCCTCCCAAGCTCGTAGATCTACATTCAAGAGAATTCATACTATTGTTAGGCTTATCGTCACATTCTTATCTTAAGCCTTCAAATTAAACCCCTTTTAGAACCTTCCGAAATTCGGGTAGCATCTCCCCTGTTTATATCCCTAGCTCGAAATCACAATACCAACAAAACAACAACTATAGCAATACTAATATCAACAACATCATCATCAATACCAAAATAGTCCATAAAACATCCCACACGATGTTTTCCCAATGTCTCAACCAATCACTAGCCTTTACAAAGCCTTAACAACTAAATCTCCATAATACCATTCATAATATCAAAAATAAAGAGTATCCTTACCATAATCAAACTTGGAAGAGCTTGAAATCTTATTTATGTTCAATTGATTCTATCTTCCCGTTAAGATTTGATGTTTAGAATAAGAGCTACAAAATCCTATACACTTCCCGCGCCTCGTTGATGGCTAACTTTAACACTTTATGACCAAAATTTGCATATGGACTTGTAGGAACATGTATGTATGTTGTGGAATGGTCTAGAGTTGGAAAATGACCAAAAGGGTCCTTTTATACTTGCCAAGGTCGGTTACACCGACCTAGAAGGTTCGCGGACTGTAGCTGCGCGTTCACCCACTGTAGTTGAGCGTTCGCACACTGTAGCTGCGCGCGCCTCTGCTCCGCCGGCCTAACTTGTAACGTCCATAACTCTCTACTCCGATGTCATATCAATGAGCGATTTGGTGTGTTGGAAACTAGACTCAATGAACTTCAATTTAGGCTTTCGTTCCACCTCAAAACTCCTGATGTACTAGGAGATATACTTCTCTAAAGTTGACCCAAAATTCTGCCAAATTTTTCCAAATTTTTGACAAACTTATTTTCTTCGATTTGCTTGATCCCAGAACCTTTAAACACTTTCTTAACACTTGTTAAGAGTATTCCTTAACCTGATAAGGGCTCCATGACCTCTTCGAGTTTACGTTAGTCTACTCACGACGCAGATGATGCAAATATTTTTGAGGTGTAACACGAGGAGACCATTGACACACTTCCTGAGGTCTTTGCATATGATTTGAGTGATTGTGGAAATTTGGGCTTAAAGTGAAAAAGAATTGACTTAAAGTTGACTTTTGGGTAAACGAACCTTTTTCAGAAATCTGTTAATTTCGAGAGGTCCGGATGGTCTTTTATAACTTTTGTGTATATTTGGTTCGGTTCCCAATGCACTCGGCTACATTTTGAGACTTGGGTTGGGAAAAAGGTTTTGAGGTATCGGGGGTTGACTCGGTCAACGAGACCTCCGTTAGAAATTTTGAGGCCACGAGTGCGTTCATACCGTGTTTTATGTATGTCTGCATATTTACTAAGTGAGCAGATAGCCTCGGGTGATAGTCAGAATTTCGGGTTGGATTTGTGAAACTTGGAAATTTCTGGTGTCTAGTGCCCGCTATGGCGGCACCAGGACCGCGACAGCGGTAGTGGTTACCCTTTCATTGTGGTGGCTTGTGTGATTTTGGGTAGGACTGCTGTAGCGGTCATGGGACTGCGGAAGTGGTGCCGCTGAAGCGCTGAAGGGGGCGCGGTAGCGGGTGACGGGCATTTAGATTCATTAAATGAGTGTTAAAAGCCCCAAGTCCCTCATTCATTACCAGTCCAAAAATAGAGCTATTGGGAGCATTTCAAGGCATTTCTTTGGGGAAAATCATTGTGGTAAGCCCTTTCATTTTCATTGCTAGTCCATATTCCATTAATCACCTTAGGAATCCATTTTCATGCTAGTTTCATTAAGAGCTTGAGGATTAAAAGAGGGTTCAATGGGTTCTTCATTATAGGCTATGAAATCTTGAATTATTGATTGGGTTAGCTTTATTAAGCATGGAATTGATGATTAGAAGCTATTATCGCATGATTCCTTCCTAATTAGTGGCTAAATTATAGAATTGGAAGTTAGGGTTTATGCCCAAATTTTGGGGTTTTGCCTAGAATCCAAATTTAAGTAATTTGTTAGTTCTCCGAGCTTATAATTGATGGGAATTGTCACCTATAACATTAATTTCATGTTGACACCTATAGATTCCTTATTCCATCTTTCTAGTTCATAAATCTCATTCTATAAGTTGAGATTTGGGTCTTGAATAGAAGTAAGGTTTGAATGATGTTTCTTTTTTATTATAATTTCATGATTCGGATATGTTTAGACTTCCATTATCTCAAGTCTCAAAGGAAGTAAAAGACTAAGGTTTGATTATTGGAGACCTTGTTGTTCGGCTCTCCAGGTAGGTTACGGTTTACCTTATGGTGAGACATCCATCAGCGAAGCGTATGTTTAGATGATATTGTTAGAGAATGCATATAAACCTTCTGGTATAAATTTGGGTTGGATATTGTCTTAGGTTGGGCCTTGTTGTATGATTTAGGGGCTAGCCATCCCATTGCGTTGTTGACTTATCTTGTTCTATTTACTTATTGGCTCGTTGCCACATTGAGACATTGGGTATTTGTGACTAGTGATATATCATGACTATGATATTGTGGTACTTTACTTGATCGATATTGAGATGAGATTGTGATTCCCTTGTGGCTTATTGTGTATCCTTGTTATTGATATTACTTGGTGCCCTGTGTAGTACTGTCTGGGATTGAATTGGTTGTCGATATTACATTGTATCATATTCATACTCATTTCTATGATACATTGATATTGCATGGCCTATAGTACTGATGATGATAAGTGAGAGAGTGTAGCCTCCTAGGTCATTACTGGAGAGCATAATAGAGAGATGAGAGCCCGTGATTCGAGGTCTTTTTTCGGAGCGGGATAAGTGTACGGTGCCCAAGGTCTCTTGCTGGGAATGAATGAGTGCTCGATGTCCAAGGTCTCTTGCCGGGATCGAGAGAGTGCTCGTGATACTAGGTTATTTTTCGAAGCTAGTGCTATATGAACTTCACGGGTCCCCCATGGGTTGTGCTGCTGAGATGTGATGTTCCATTATCGGAGTACATGTGTACGGTGCATATGCATTGCATTCATCATACATACATTATTGCATTGCATTGTATCTTTTGGTTTCTTGTGATATGTTGTGATGTGATTGTGATATACTGGTTCAGAATAATTATACTGAGAGTTGGCATAGTTGGATTAGATTCTATAACATAGGTGATGACTTGTTGTAATATGATTGTGATGTACTGGTTCGGATTGATTATACTGAGACTTGGCACAGTTGGGTTTAGATGCTATAACATAGGTGATGACTTGTATCGTGGATATGGAGTTGTGTTGACTTGTACTTTGTTGGTCTATGTGTTTATCTTGCTTGTTGTCTTTATATACGTTAGCTAGTCTTAGTCGGCCTATGATACCAACCAGTACTTGTTGTTTGTACAACCTACAGTTGCTGCATTCTTTTATAAATGCAGAGTACCAGGTTGGATCCACTTCTACTTCCCGTGGCTGATATTCGAGGATTGCTGATTCGAGTCTCTTCAGGTGAGCATGAGGACGTTCGCTGCCCGAAGACTCTTCCTATTATTATGTCTTGCTTTCCATTTTGAGACATGATTTTGAGACTATTTTTTATTATTATTATTATTATTATTATTATTATTATTATTATTATTATTATTATTATTATTATTATTATTATTATTATTATTATTATTATTATTATTCAGACTTGTAGTATTTAGTTTAGATGCTCTTGTATGACCATACCAGATACTGGGGTGGATTTCATTTACTTCGGCAGTTATTTTATATTATATTGTGAGACGTACGTTATTTTACTTTCGTCTGCTATTTTATATTATTTATGAATGTTGAGTTAAGGGTTCGCCTACCGTGATGGGAAAGGTAGGTGCCCGCACGACTTAGTGAAATTGGGTCGTGACAAGTTGATATTAGAGCCTTAGGTTTCCCGGACTATAATATAAGAGCGTGTCTAGTAGAGTCTCATGGATCAGTACGATAAGCTCCGTACTTATTTGTGAGAGGCTATAAGACATTTAGGAAACTTCCAATTCTTTCATTCTCTGATACGACTTCATTCAAATTGGTATCTAGTCGATTCCAATTAGTATCTGGACCTTCTTATCTTAATCACCCACAGAGGGCGGAAACTCATCCTTAAATTCTTTTGCGAATGGTTGATCTATGTAGTGTTGTGGTATGGTACAAGATGTGTTAATCTGATTCGAACACGTGATCAAGTTCAGTATCTAGTTATGGCCTAAGTATTCGATTATGTGGAGTCGCGATTAGACTAGGTTGTTATATGGAGTAGCAATTAGACTCATTATTGTGGGAGTTCGTGAGAAATGGGAAAGATAGTTCAGAGGGTTACAAGATCTCCATGATTCAACGTTGGGTTGCTCGAAAGTGACAAAGTGAATTGATGGCTTAATAATAGTGGTTTGCTCAATGACATTATTGGTTTGGGAAAATCTTCAGCTTCGTCAAGGCTTTATGATGGTGTGCGTGACACTGGTGTACCAATGGCAAGTCAACAATTCAGCAGCGGTAGAGTGTTAAACGTCGGTATGTGAGCATAAGTGTAAGCTCGGTAATGACCATCGAATTTGGGAAAATGTATTGGGATCACGGGTAACAAAGAAAAAAAGTTGACAATAAGGACATGAAGGAAGACTTTTGTCGAAAGCGTGTAGCGGAGTGAGACTTCATAGAATATCTTAGCCATGAGTACTTTTCGTGAGATTGGAAAGGTAAAAATTAGTATCTGATATGGTTGCCAGGATAAGTCTGCGACTGGTGCTAACGGTCATTCTTATTATGGGCTCGTTAGTATTAAAGGACTACTCTTCTATGAAGAAAATGTTATGGGCACATCGATTGATTGGTAAATTTGACTGAGTTGTATGCTTTTGAGGAGCTAGTAATTGACTAATAGAAATTACTTCAACTATGGGCGTATGCGATAAGTTAATGACTTCGGAAGTTACTGGTTGTTACACTTAGATTTGTGGAGAAGTATTGATATTGTTAGTGGTTCGTTCGGCTTAGAAGGATGATTAGTTTAGAGGATCGAGTGGATTTGAGTGTTTGTTGTTTGATAGTGATAAGAGTGATTTGGAATGAAATATAGTAACTGAAGGATTACAATTAGGCATCTTGCTATCAGGTTTAGGTTATTAAGGTTCATAAGACTTGAGGTGAGGTAATATGGGTACTTGAGTCATGTTTGGATTACGGGGGCATTATATTATAACCTTCACTAAAAGGTGTGACCGATGTGGTTGATTAGTGTCTTCGAGGTTAAGGGCAGAAAGAAAATCATTGAAACAAGAATTAGTGATGTGAGAGCTTGGTTACGATTGCTCAGTGTAGAGTGGGCTTGAGAGTTTAAGGATGAGTTAGAATTTTCAATTATGTCGTGAGCTAATAGGGCCAGTGATTAACTAAAGGATCGATTATCAGTGTTGGACCAGTTTAAAAGATTAGTACTCAGAAGGGTTAATTAGGTGTTTCACCTAAAGTTTAGTCCAAGAATGAGGTTCCATCTCGGCTTTCTCACACTCTGCCCATTTCAGAGGAGCATAGAGGAGCTCCAGCTCCAGATCCACCTCCGGCACCCCCAGTTCCTCCACCGGATGCCTCAGGCAAGAAGATGAGAAAGGCTATTTAGTTGTTAACTCAGTTAGTAGCGACTCGGGCCCAACGACAAGGTACCGGTCATGGTGACAGGGCTGTTAGTGCCAGAATTCGAGACTTTAGTAATTTAGACCCTCCAAAATTCTTTGGATCGAAACCAGATGAGGATCTAGAAAACTTTGTGGATGGGATGTTGAGGACATTACGGGTGATGCATGCTACAGACACTGAGTCAGTGGAGTTAGCCTCTTATAGATTACGAAATGTTGCCGTTCATTGGTATGAGACTTAGGTGTCGTCCAGAGGTATTAATACACCTCTACTTGTGTGGCAGGAGTTCATAGATGCCATCCTTTGACATTATTTGCCGCCAGAGATCCGACGGGACAAAGCTGATAGGTTCTTGAACATTAGACAGGGGAACATGAGTGCTTGGGAGTATAGCCTTCGTTTTAACTCATTGGCTAGGTATACTCCACTTATGGTAGCCGAGATGGATGATCGAGTCTATATGTTCGTGAGCGGTTTGGGACCATATTTTATTGATGATTGCATGACGGCCTCACTTCAGACAGGTATGGATATTTCTCGCATTCAGGTGCTTGCTCAGAATCTTAAGGAGCGTAGGCAACAGCAGAGAGTCGAGTGTGAGTACGATGGGGATCATAGTAAGAGGGATAGATATTACGGTGTTATTAGTGAGTTCAGAGGGGGTCAGAGGCAGCAATATTCTAGACAGTCAGGCCATTCAGCGGTTAGTGCACTTGCGCGATTTGCAGGTTGGAGATTTGATCGACATATTTATTCAGGACTAGGTCAGAGTTCCAGAATCTTCGGTTCTTGGTATAGAGGTGATTCAGTCCAGATAAGGACACTTTATCACGATGTACTCAATTTGATAAGTTACACACTGGACAGTGTCGTTTGGGTTCAGATGTTTGTTATGCTTGTGGTCAGCCAGGCCATATTATGCGTGAGTGTCCATCAAGAGGTGGTAGTGGTATGGTTCAGCCTATGAGATGAGCAGTTGGGTCATCATCATCTATACACCCTCCGAGGCAAGGCTCTCAGATATCAGTAGGTCGTGGTAGAGGCAAACGGGGAGCGTCCAGCTCGAGCGGTCCTCAAAACAGTATTTATGCATTGGCTGGTCGATAGGATCTCGAGTCTTCACCTGATGTTGTTACCGGTATACTATCAGTATCTTCTTATGATGTATATGTGTTGATTGATCTAGGTTCTACGTTGTCTTATGTTACCCCTTTTATTACTAGTTAATTAAACCTTTTGAGGTGTCTACACCTATTGGTGATCCAGTAATAGCTAGACGAGTATATATAAATTGTGTGGTTATAGTTTGTAATGGTCATACTATGGTAGATTTGATTGAGTTATATATGGTAGAATTTGATGTCATTATGGGTATGGATTGGTTAGCCTCTTGTTATGCTAATGTTGATTGTAGAAAAAATATAGTTCAATTCCAGTTTTCAGGAGAGCCAGCTCCAGAGTGGAAAGGTAATACAACATCACCGAGAGCTATGTTTATTTTCTATCTGAAGGTAAGAAAGATGATGGCAGAGAGTTGTATTTATCATTTAGTTTGGGTTCGGGATACAAAAGCAAAGCCACCGACTCTTCAATCTGTTCCAGTAGTTAATGAATTTCCAGATGTATTCCTAGACGAACTTCCAAGTCTTCCACCAGAACGGGAGATTGATTTTGCTATCGATGTATTACCATATATTAAACTAATATCTATTCCTCCTTATAGAATGACATCTGTTGAGTTAAGGGAATTGAAGGACCAGTTGAAGGACTTGCTTAAGAAAGGCTTTAGCAGGCCTAGTACGTCACCGTGGGGAGCACCAGTATTATTTGTGAGGAAGAAAGATGGCTCCTTATGGATGTGCATTGATTATAGGCAGTTAAATAAGGTGACAATAAAGAACAGGTATCCACTTTTAAGGATTGATGATTTATTTGATCAGCTGCAGGGTTCTAAATGGCTTTCGAAGATAGGTTTGAGATCAGGATATCACCAAGTGAGGGTTAGAGAGAAAGACGTTCTGAACACAGCTTTCAAAACCACATATGGTCACTTAAAATTTTGTGTAATGTCATTTGGGTTGATGAATGCATCGGCAGTATTTATGGATTTGATGAATAGCATGTTCAGGCCTTTCCTAGATCTATTCGTGATTGTGTTATTGATAATATTCTGGTATACTCTCGATCAGAGGTAGAGCATGTAGACCATTTACATGTTGTTCTTAAAGTTCTCCAAGATCGGAAGCTATATGCAAAGTTCTCAAAATATGAATTGTGGTTGAACTCCATGACTTTTCTGGGGTATAATATTTCAGCTGACGGTACCAAGGTGGATACGCAGAAGATTGAAGCCATGAAGAATTTTCCTAGACCCACAACGCCGACGGAGTTCGTAGTTTTCTAAGCTTGTCAGGTTATTATAGGAGATTTCTAGAGGGCTTGTCTTCCATTTCGGCAGCACTGACAAAGCTAATTCAGAAATCAGCTAAGCTCCAGTGGACAGAAGCTTGCGAGTGTAGTTTTCCGGAATTAAAGAATAGATTGACTTCGGCTCCGGTTCTGACACTTCCGGAGGGATCGAAAGGCTATATTATTTATTGTGATGCTTCAGGTGTTGGGTTAGGTTGTGTGTTAATGCAGCATGATAAATTTATGGTTAATGCTTCAAGGCAATTGCGCAAGAATGAGAAGAACTATCCAACACAACATCTAGAGTTAGCCGCGGTGATTCCTGTATTGAAGATGTGGAGGCACTACTTATATAGTGTCCATATTGATATCTATATGGACCATAAGAGCCTTCAATATATCTTTAAGCAGAAGCAGTTGAATTTACGTCAAAGGCGATGGTTTGAGCTATTGAAGGATTACGATGTCAATATTTTGTATCATCCCGGAAAGGCGAACGTAGTAGCTAATGCCCTTAGCCACAAATCCATGGGTAGCTTGTCTTATGTTCGGCCGGAGAAAATGGAGTTAGTTCGTGAGGTTCAGTAGTTAGCTAGCCTAACAGTTCGATTGTTGGACTCGAGAGATACGGGGGTTACTATTCAAGACTCAGCGATCTCATTTTTAGTAGCCAAGATTAAGGAGCGCCAGTACGAGGACCCTATGTTATTTTATTATAGAGACACAACTCCTCAGAAGAAAAAGTCACCATTTGAGATTGTCGAACATGGAGTTCTCAGATATCAAGGCAGACTATGTATTCCTGATATTGCAGGGCTACGTCGTCAGATTATGGGAGAGGCTCATTACTCCCATTATTCTATTCATAAAGGGATGACAAAGATGTATCATGATATTAAATTTTTTTACTGGTGGGACGGAATGAAGAAAGACATAGCAGAGTTAGTTGCCAGCAGGTGAAGATTGAGCATCAGAAGCCCAGTGGATTATTGCAGGCTATCGAGATTCTGATGTGGAAATAAGAAGCAATAAATATGAATTTTAATATAGGCTTGCCCCGTTCTCAGCGTAAGTTTGATTCCATCTGGGTAATTGTTGATAGACTTACAAAATCAGCCCATTTTCTGCCTTTCAGGTCTACTTACTCAGTCAAGGATTATCCGAGGCTTTATATCAAGGAGATAGTACGACTCCATGGTATTTCAGTATCCATCATCTCCAACAGGGGTGCACAATTTACCACTAACTTTTGGAAGTCCTTTTAGAAGGGTTTGGGGACTCAGGTGAGTCTGAGCACTGCATTCCACCCCCAGACAGACGGGCAGGCTGAGCATATTACTCAGACCCTTGAGCATATGTTACGGGCATGTGCGATAGACTTTAGAGGTAGTTGGGATGATCGTTTTCCGCTTATTGAGTTCGCATACAATAACAATTATCATTCTAGTATCCAGATGGCCCCGTATGAAGCTTTCTATGGGCGGAAGTGTATGTCATCTATTGGATGGTTTGAAGTAGGGGAGATTAAGTTAATAGGGCCAAATTTTATTCTGCAAGCAGTGGAAAAAGTCAAGCTTATTCAGGATCGATTATTGGCAGCTCAAAGTCGTCAGAAGTCTTATGCGAATAATCGTCGATGAGAATTAGAGTTCCAAGTTGATGACCGAGTATTCTTAAAGGTGTTTCTTGTGAAAGGCATTATGATATTTGGTAAGAAGGGTAAACTTAGTCCTCCGTATATTGGACCTTACAGGATTATACATAGAGTGGGCCAGGTGGCCTATGAATTAGACCTACCATCGAACTGAGAGTCAGTCCATCCAGTCTTCCATGTATCGATGCTTCGTAAGTGTATTGGAGACCCTTCCAGAATCTTATTGGTTGATGAGGTTTAGGCCACCGAGCAACTATCGTATGAAGAGGTCCCCATTGATATTCTACATAGACAGGTTCGGAGGTTAAGGACTAAAGATGTAGCTTCAGTTAAAATCCTTTGGAGGAATAAGAATATAGAGAAGATGACTTGAGAATCTGAAGAGGATATGAGATCCATGTGTCCGCACTTATTTCCACTTCCAGAGGAAGTCCAAACATAGACACCATTGCCTTCAGTTGCATATTGTTTTATTTCTTATGATTATCGGTCGTGTGAGGCCATTACTTTTATTGCTTGTTGTGGCCCTGTGTGGCGTTGTGTAATTTGGGTTGTTGTAATAGACTGGTAGTGGTACAGTTATAGGGGAAACTCTTCCAAAAATTTATAAAAAAAAAACTAAAAGTCTAACATTCAAGGATGAATGTTCCTAACGGAGGGAAGAATGTTACACCTCAAAAAACAATTGGCGTCATTTGTGACGTAAATAAACTAACGTAATCCTGGAGAGGTAATGGGACCCTTATAGGGTTAAGGAATACTTTTAATAAGTGTTAAGCAAGTTTCTAAAGTTTTCGGGATCAAGTGAATTGAAGAAATTAAGTCTGTCGAAAATTTGGGAAAACTTGGCAGAATTTTGGAAAGGATTTTTTGTCCAATTCTAGAGAGGCATATCTCCTTGAATATGAGGAGTTATTGAATTCATAACTTATGTAAATTGAAGTTCACTGAGTCTTCTTTCTAATGCAACTAATAGATTACAATTTTGATAAGTACGTGATAAAGTACGACCCGTACATTTTGTACATACCTTACCCGAAATTTACAGAAAGTTGAAAATTTTAAACTCCAAGTATGGGATGAATAGTAGGGCGTACTTTGAAGGACGGCCAGTACTTTTTGGCCGTTCTTTGCCCGGAATTTCCATAAAATTAGAAGTCGGTGGATACTTTTTTCCTAGCCTATAAATAGATTTTTCCACGACCTAGGCTTCATTTTTTAACAAAATAAATCTTTAATGTCTCTCTAAGTTCCCTCTAACATCCATAAACACTCCAAATCAAATCAAGAAAGGTTCAAACTCCAAAATCCTCAACTAGTTCATAGAAGTATTGATTCTTTCTTCTAGATGAAGTTGTGGTGAATAAGCTTTGGAGTAAGTTGGTATGGCTTAAGTTCTTCAAGAATAAGGTATGTTATTCATCTTGTTTCTTATGTTGAGTAGATTTGAAGGTTAAAAAAGTCTTGTAAGTGGAAAGAGTTATGGAGAAGAAGTCATAAGTGTGTTGTAGTTGATGGCTATGGATTAAATTTGAAAAGAGGTTTTGGATGAATTTGAGCCTAGATTGAATGAAATTTCTTGGGTATGATATTGTTGATATTTCTATTGATGCTTGGGAGTTGTTTTGGAGTTTGATGGAAGTAGGTGATGCAGGGGAAATGCTGCCTAAATTTCGTTAGCTAACCAAATAGTTTAGTTTGATCTTATAAATGTTTCAATAACTTAGCCTTAGTATGAATCATCTTGAATGTAGATTTGCAAGATCAGGAGGATAGACGTTGAGTGGTTAAGTAGATGATGAGGTATGTTAAGGCTGTCCCTTTCTTTCTTATGGCATGATTATATTGATACGAACATATATAAACATCTTTCATAGTGACTCCATTCCTATAAATACTAGAAGCTTAAAGTTCTTGATGTTTTTATGATATCATTGATATTTGTCTCATGATTATTGATATTGATTTATGGTTATTGATCTTATTTATTGATGCTGATCTCATCTTATGGTTGTTGTTCCTTCAAGGTGAGATATGTTTATGATGATTGATGCATAATAATAATTGGAGGTTTACCGACCTTACGTCACTCCGATAGAGTTATATCTTTTCTGTTGGGCTCCCATGCATGCTTTATATATATGTAGTTATTTTCTTACACCGAGCCGCGCTATAGTCGGCCGGATAAGGCACCTATTGTGCACACCACTACAGTTGGGTACAGATAACACCGAGCCTATCATGGCCGGGTAGGAATGACACTGAGCCTATATGGTCGGGTGTGATATTATGATATATTTATATGTATGGAAATGGTTTTTTTTTTAAAGGAAGGCATGCATGATATCCACCTTAAGAGGCAATCAGATGCACAGGTTAATTCTTTGATCTCATGTTACTTCATATCTTTATATGTTGTTTTCCATGCCTTACATACTCGGTACATTTTTTGTACCGGCGTCCTTTGTTCGTGGATGCAACGTTTATGCCCGCAGGTAGACAGGGAGATGGTACGGATCCTTAGACAGTCATCTCAGCGTTGGTACAGGAGTACTCCACTATTTCAAGAGTTGCAACTCATTTTGGTATGATTCTTTTGTGTACATATGGGTATGGCAGGGTCCTGTCCCATCCTTATTATGTTATGCACTCTATGTAGAGGCTCAAGACAGATGTGTACAGTTAGTTATCATATGACCTTCTCGGTCCATATTTTGTTATATTATTTGGATAGCCTTGTCGGCTTGTATACATGAGCACAGTTTGATGACGTATGTATATATCTATTGGCATGTGTCCCTTACAGTGTATAACATCTATTAGTTAGTATTATGGCCCACTCATGTATGATGATGAGATGCATGTATGTCATGAGGTGTTCGGTAGGTTAGCTCCGGGTGCCTGTCATGGCCCTCCGGTTGGGTCGTGACAGAATGGGTAGTCACTATAGATACTAATGGGATTAGTCTAGCCATTCCCTATGAAGAGCGGTTATTGAGGGTTGGTAGCCCCAGTGTGGTCTTTGCATAGCTATTCATAACGAATGGTAGCCATTGTGGGTTGATAGCCCCATGTGGTGCTTCTATGCCGTTTAAGGAACCTTAAGTGGTCATTCCTTCGTTACTATTGATTTGGGCCCTTATTAGCATGATTGTGATTGCCCATGAATTGGAACGTGATGAACTTGATTTCAAACTAAAGAAATTAAGGTAATAAGAACGTCTTAATGATTCAAAGTGATTATTTCTTCATCATTGACTTGTATTGGATAATCATGATAAGTTATCATTTGTTTAGAACTATTTCTTATTACTGTTTTCTATTACACTTATGACTTGTATATTTTGCTATATAATTATTGTCCCGAAGACACTCACTGAGTACCTAGTACTCAAGCATACCCTCGTTTTTTATTATGGTGTCTTAGGTAACACAGAAGAGCAGGTTCGTGATACGCGTACGGAGTAGGAGGACTTGCTGCTTTCCCGATCTATTGGTGAACCCACATGTTTGTTTCTGGGACACCCCTTTACCTTGATTTTTTGTTTTAAATATTCGGGGAGCATCCCGAAGTTAGACTATTCATTTATCTTAGAAGCTCCATAGATAGATGGTAATAATGTGGGTAGTTATTGAAGCCATCATTTGACTCGTTGGATGTTTGCCACATTTTATGATTGTTTATCTATATTAGACTTTCGCTGATGGCTTTTAAAAGTATAGGAATCTTTTTATTTAGCCCTAAATGACTTGTTTAAATAAATATTGAAAGACTTAAATGAGATTGTCAGTTATTTAACTTTATAAGGTGCTTCTTATATGCTTCTTATTGTCGGATGCCGATTGCGCCAAGGTGGGTTTTGCGGCATGACAGGGTGATTCATTCGATATCAAAAACATGACTTTTGGCTTAAAACCCCCTAGTTTTTTCAAAAAGGGGAGATTGATGAAATTAGATTAAAGTTATAATCTTTATCATCCTAAGCAATTATAGAGTGATTGTTGAAAATAATTCTTTTACAGAGTGTTATTGATGGGATTTAAGGTATGTCTCTTTTTTAACATACTCTTCAACCTTAAAAATGGTTTCTTTGACAAAGTTTCGTGTGCTTGAGGGACAAGCCCGCATTGCATCGTAAATGTAGTATAATATTTATACATAGTCGTGATAGGGATGATTGAAATTGACTTATAAGATTGAACATGCTTTGTCTCTATAAGGGATGGTTTAAACTTGATGGCGAAAGCTTTGACGTTTAATGTGCTTTTCCTTATGAATGTGTTTAGATCAATTGAAATTAATATGTGTATTTTGAAAATTACATTGTTGTCTTGCAGAATTGCCAAATACAGTCATTGTATTTTCCTTTAGTATGTACATAGAATTTAATATGAATACAGTATTAACTGAATACAGTCTTTCAGACCATTACCAACTAGGATGTCATATCCATCCATTAAGTCACCAATTAACTCCTTATATTTGATGCATTCAATTTGAATACCTTTATGTATCCACACAAAATAAGGTTGCTTGTATTTGTATTATACTCTATTCAGATGCATTTATATTTTGTATTCCACAGTATAAACCAAATAAAATATCCCACAAAGTATTGCAATGTATTCATATTAAATTCCTTTTTTTCAAGATTCCAAACTGAATGTATTTAACAAATCAATGCACATGGACGGTAGGAATTACAAGCAAAACAACAACTACTTCTTATAAGGCTTATTTGTAAAAGAATGCTTATTGTCTCTAACGTGTCTGTTGACACCTAATGTTTGACCTCCAATAATTTTATTTAATTACCCAGAGTTCTTGGATCTCCAACGAAGTGAAATATGTATTTTGTCAACAAAAATAATTTTTACAAAATTATTTCGATAATATTTTTCCACTCCAACTGGAAAAATGAGTGCAAATATATATTGTACATCATTTAACAATATTTTACATATTTTCTATTAATATTAAAAGTATTTGTCAAGACTAATCAGAAAATAACTCAAAACAATTATTCAATTAATTGTTTAAATTATCAAGTGTCAAATTGACAAATATTTTACTCCGTTAATTCGAGAAAATTGATTAATTAAATGAAATAATTATTTTACCTCTCTATTGAAAGTTACATTCGCATTTTTGTGACTCAAATTGATTACGATTAATCATTTGCTTAATTGTGTTACATTTAAAATTAATTGCTATATGTTAATTGAGGTTATAATTTGCAAAATTGGTCATTTTATGCACATGGCCGTGTTTTAAATTAACTAATTGTTCAATTAGTTATAATGTGGTAATAATTGAAAGGTTCAATTAATGAACATTTATTTAATTTAGGCTATTTGCGAAAATGGCACTTTTTACCCCTCCCTATATACATGGGTATACACGAATATACATGTATACCCATGTATATAGGTGTATATCAGATTGGGCTATCCCCCCCCCCCCCCCCCCACACCCCTTCTTATTTCTCTGCCAAGCCCAATCCATAACGGACCGACCTGGCCCAACCTCCCATCAACAAAAACATATACCCACACATATGCAGCAAAATGACCCTTTGTTCATGAGAACAAGAGTTTCAATGAAAAGCCCTAGCTGCCTCTTCACCCTCCTGTCTCTCCTTGCGACATCTTGCTGAGAATGGCAAGTTTTCAGGCATACTATCGCCTTTTACAGGCTCGCCTTAGCTGTTTGAAGCAAACCATTAACTGCTTACTCCTCTCTCCTCCATACTAAGGTCAAACAAGGTATTGTGCCCCCTTTTACTTTGCTTTTCTGCATTTTCTACTGTCAAATAGACTGATTTCTTAATGGAATTTGTTGGTATGTAATTTTGAATCTCGAATTCTGATTGGTTAAATTGATTTGAGGGGAAATTCAAGAGAATTTCCCCACAAAACCCCAAGTCCCACATCGATGTTAAGGCTAGGGTTTCTCAGATTTGGAGTTCTATATAAAGAACCCCCAATTCAAAATATACAGAAACCGAATTCATATATTCATAACTCAAAAAAACTCGTAACTAGGGTTTAACAAAAGTAACCGACTAGAATTGGATGCTTTGACCTAATCTTGGTTTTCTAGAGTTTAGGTCTAAATTTTCTTATTTTTTTGTGGCTTAATATCGAGTATTGAGGAGTTGCAAGGATCTCCAACTTCAATTCTCAACCAAGGGTTGCACTTAAGAAAGGTAAACCTTCCTCCTTTTAGTTTAATTTTTTGATGTTAGTGTTTTGTGTTTGTATGCGATCATTTTGTTTAGATTAACCTGTGATTAGTTTTACTAGTCTGCTTTAGGTCTAATTTAACATAATGTTGTTAGGTGTTAGTTGATGATTATTATGTGGTTTAATTAGGTTGTTTAGTGTTAATATTAGCTTATCTTGGCATGCCTAATCAGTTGCTAAACATGTTTAACTGTGGAAATTCATAAACCTTTTCAGTGTCAATAATATTGTCCTTAATCATGTCTAGTTTAGTCATTACTATTTGTTTAAGTGATGGGTCAGCTTGTTAGTTTAATCATTTGTATAAGCATGCTGATCCTTCGTAGTCAAGTAGTATCCATGTAAGCGTAATTACCTTTTAAATCAGTTAATCATTTATCTATGAGTTATGTACTTACTCTAGTCTTTTTAAGGTTAGCAACATGTCCTTATAGTTAGGTATTCCAAATTCGATTGGGATTTAGATGAGCATATACGAATTTGACTTTAAAAACACCTAACTTTGAAGCTAGTAAGTGTTTAATACTATCATTAGCCTAATCCTATCATCAGCATGCTTTAAAAACCTATTTGATACATAATTTGCTTAAAGTTCTTTACTGGTTCATCATCTATTGACTCATTAGTGGTTTAAGTTTCAAACAAATGCCCAAATAAGAGTTTGATTCAGTGATATGGATCCCTTACATTTAAGACAAACTTGCAATAGGAGTGAAAGTTTTTGACATGATTCCTTAAGCCTGTTTTCATTTAGCTTGACACAAAAACTGTTTAAACAGTCTTGAATTGAGTCAACATGTGTAATATGCAATCCATACTTATCTTCTTACTAAATTTGGGTTTTGAAGTTGAGTATAAGTGTTTATTTAAACCCCACAAAATGTTCATGCTGATTAATGAAGGTATGTGCACTTGTCTGATATTCCAACATGACTAATAATGCATTGATATTGGTCACAGTTTGTTTAGTTTGTCCTGTGGGTCTATTTGAGCTGTCCTCTATCTGTTTGAACCTTACAGTGATCATTTGAGACCAAAGTTGTATGTCATTTTTGACCATTCATGCCCCTATTATAACTTTTAAATAGACTCATCCCATTACTTTCAGTTAATTTGAGTTTGACTATAGTATATATGCATGTGTTAACTCTGTATAAGGTTATGTGTTATTTTATGTGCCCATCTAATGCTTCTATAAGACTTTGGGAGGTATCAGTGTTGGTCTAGGTCATTAGAAAGAATTAGTATAACTATTTGAAATGCCTTACCATGTCATAGATCCCCATAGGGGTAATTTAAGCTAATGTTAATCATGTATGCTTTTATTGGTGTTCATGTGCATCTTTTTTTTATTTTTTTATAAGTGACCTGTACATGATGTTTAAAACCTCCCTGATGATGTATGCCTTATTCAAACAGATTTGAGATTATGTACATGCTATGAATAGAACATATATACATGAGATATACCGATATATACAATATTTATATTCTTTAGTGTACATCGACCTATATACCGCATATGCTTTCTTGTATATCTCCCTCTGGCCTTTTGAATTAGAAGTACTATTGCTTAAATGGGCTTACCTCTTGAATGTTGCTCTAGTTACCATATTGGGTTTTCTCTTTTAATGTCACTGTTTCTGGGCTGGCACCTTGTTATTTTCCTCTCTAGATTGGGCTTGTTGTCCATCCTTTTCCTTTTCTCCAACATATATGTATATATATGTAACTACCCATTTGGTAGTTATTGCAGTTTGGACCTATTTACCCTCGTTGACACTTTTTCGAGCCCTATTAGTACGATTTCGACCCGCAGGGATGGGTGGCACAATTCCCAAGGTAGTTAGCGAGTTTTGTGATCACTTATGTGAAATAGAGCCTTAAAGTGAAAAGCGTTTGACCAATAGTTGACTTTTGATCAAGCGGACCTTTTTCAGAATTTTGTCAATTCCGTGAGGTCCGGAGGGTGGATTATGACTTAGTGGGTTGGTTGGTTTGGGTCTCGAGGCGTTTGGTTGCGTTTTGGGTACTTGGTTAGACACTTAATTTATTCTATTTGGGGGTTGACGTGGTGAATTAGACTTCTGTTGGGAATTTTGAGCTACGGGTGAGTTCGTAGAGTGTTTTTATATGTGTGTACATATCTGGTTTGTATCCGGGAGGCCTCGGATTGATGTCGGGATTTAGGGATTGACTTGCCAAGGCGATCCTTGTGACCGTTGTGGCGGATCGACGGGACCAGTCCACTATTTTTAATGCCTTAGTTCGAATTATTATTCCAAAGCTTCTAAAACTTAATTCTAAGTGCCATTAGGGCGATTCCTGAAGAACATCTTGGTGGAGGCATCTTGGGGGTAAGTTCTCATCTCCCTAATCTTGTATTCCTTTTCCACTTAAGCCTCCATGGTTGTCCTTTTATGAATTTTGGGAAAGAAAGGTCTACAAACCCTAAGTTTGATTTAAACCTCTCTTAATCAATTTGAGTTGGGTAGATTCTGATTTCTAATATATAATCAAAGGATTATTAACTTCTAGGCTTGAATCTTCTTTTGAGTTCGTGAATCACATCCTAGAAATAAAGGTTCTTACTAGTTTGGGGGTTTTGACTAATTAATGAAATTGAAGAGTCTGATGTGATTAGAAACCTATGTAATTAAGGATTATGATTGTTAGGGCTTTGGGTAAGGTAATTTCACCCTTATTTCCCATTTTGCCCTCGTGAGTCGTTAGGGGTATTTTGATTAACTTTTCCCGAATCGATTCTTCTTCCGATTTGTTGGTTTATTGTAGTCATTTACTTACTTACCATTGGTAATTCTTAGACTACAAGCGATCTGAGGCAGTTTGAAAGGACAAGGCTCAAGTTTGGCAGTTCGTGGCACCAGCTCGGTATCGAGGTAGTTTATGGCTTACCATTCGGTTAGACTCTAATTAGAGAAACATATGTCGAAGTTGGATATTGATGGGGAAAGCATGCTAGGCCTTCGGTTATGGAGTTGAGATGGAATTCTATTAGGTTGGTTGTTGTTGATTGTGGCTTGTTGCCCTGTTATTGTGATTAGGCCTGTTGTCTTAATTGTCATGTTGTGATACGTGTTGCACTCATTTCTCTATTATTGTGTCATTTATCATCAAAGAAAGGAAAAATAATGAGATTACGACAGAATCGTGTTGTATAATAATGATAATACACGATTGAAATCTTGATTATGACTTTCTGTGGATGATAATATCATGCATGGCATACATTCTCATTTCACATGTATATTGATATCGAATTATGACTTTGTACTGATGATGATAAATGATAAAATAGAGGACTTTGCTGACACAAGACTTAGTTGTGAGGTGTACTTTCCATAGTTGGAATTAAAGGGTGTCATTGTCTCTCTACGCTGATTGAACTAGTTCGTTGATTTATTCCATGGTTGAGCAATATGCAGTCATTCTTATTCCTCATGCCTACATCTGTATTGATGGTCCACATTGGGGTTTCTATACTTGAACCATATTTGAGTATGTGTATATATATATATATATATATATATATATATATATATATGAGGATGTGGCCTATCTTGTGTTATGTATAAGGCACATTTGACAAGGGATGAGGATGTGGCCTACTTGTGAACTCGTGATCCGAGGTTTGTTCCAGAGCGAGTGGACTCGTTTGTTCTAGAGCGAGTGGACTCGTGATGCGAAATATGTTCCGAAGCGAATGGTACATGGACACCATGGATCTCCCGCGGGTCATGACTATTGTGCGAACAATGCCTTTAGCATGTGTGTACAGGTTTGAGATATTTGACCAGTGCATTGCATGGTATTGCATTGCACGTCATTACATTTCATCCCGCATCATCATATGACTCTTTATTTCTGATTTGGTATGGTTTGTTTGTACCATTGTTATGGCTTGTATCTGATTATGGACTTGACCAGATTGTAAATTAGTGACTTTGCATAGGTTTAAAATTTGGATTCATGATTATCGATTTGAGATTATTGAGACTCGACAGACTTGTGGTTTTGAAGCTTCACCTAGGCTTATAACTTGGAAAGTGAGTTCCTGTATGACGTATGTGTGGGTGGATGTCACGACCCAAACCCATGGACTGTGACGAGTGCGCGATCACTGCTGACCAAGCACCCCTAAACTCTTACTTGCCATATGCTGAATAACTCGGTGGTCCATTTCTAATTCATATCTGGGCGATAGCATCTGCTGCAAAACTTATGCAATGAACTCTGTCTCAAAAAACTCATAATTTATACACTGGATATGTATATATAGGCATACGTGCAACGGATGACAGCACAGTCCGACATGGCCACTACATGTGCTGTACGAAAAATAGGAGACCACAAAGCTACCTGATATTCCCACTATATACAACTGTCTACAGACCTCTATAGAGCCTAGCTATAGATAGACAGAACAAGGCCCTGTCATACCCACATCTGTACACATCATAAATAGCATACCAAAAGTTGCAGCTTCGAATCAAGTGGAGCGCACTGACTGCGGCTGGAGAGATCCTACTGGTCTGGCTCGTCCGAATGACTACCTGAACCTGCGGGCATGAACGCAGTGTCCACAAGAAGGGACGTCAGTACGAACAGTGTACTGAGTATGTAAGGCATGAATAGTAACATAATAAGAGATACCGAACATGGAAAATTACATAATGAAAGTATGAAGATAAGGTAATATAAAAGAGATCAATCAGTGCCTCTATGCCTTTTTAAGGTGGATGTCGTGCATGCCTAGCTTTTTAAAAAAAAGACTTTTCCATATATACATATATAATATCTTGTCCGTCCGTTAAGGCGCGGTAATATATATAGCATCTTGTCTGGCCATTAAGGCGCGGTAATATATTTAGCATCTTGTCCGGCCATTAAGGCGCGGTCTTGTCCGGCCACGTAGACGCGGTGTTATATATATATAGTATCTTGTCCGGCCATTGAGGCGCGGTGAAATATATATAGTATCTTGTCTGGCCAATAAGTCGCGGTGAAATGTATATAGTATCTTGTCTGGCAATTAAGGCGCGGTGAAATATATATAGTATCTTGTCCGACCATTAAGGTGCAGTGAAATATATATAGTATCTTGTTTGGCCATTAAGGCGAGGTGAAATATCTAAATTACACATATATAAATACATATAACATGCATGAGAGCCCAATTAAATGTTACTTCTCTATCGGAGTGACGTAAGGTTGGTAACCTCCGATTTATATTATGGAACAATCATTATTGCTACATCTTACCTTGAAGGAACAAGTAACATTAGGTGAGACCAACAACAATGAGTAAAATCAAGAAGGTCATGAAATAAACTCAATAATCTCATAATAACATTGAAATCATAAACTTGGAACCTTTAAACATAAAATCATCATTTTCATTGTAATCATAATAGAATCATTCTCATCTTTAACATCATGAGAAGCTTTAAGAATCATGAACTTCTAGCTTTTGAAAACAAGGAGGCTATGGAAACATTTATGGAATCATAACATAGGAATCATGCCTTTGAAAGAAAGGGACGAGCCTTAACATACCTTTTTAGTCGCCTTAACTTTAACTATTCAACGCTTATCCTCCCAAGCTCGTAAATCTATATTCAAGAAAATTTATACTATTGTTAGACTCACCTTTATACGCTTGTCTTAATCCTTCAAATAAATCTTTCTAGAGTAGCCGAAATTCGGGTAGCATCTCCCCTGTTTATATGCCTAGCCCGAAATCACAATCCAATAACAAACAACAACAACAACAACATTGTCAACACTAATATGCTCCATGAAACATCCCACGCGATGTTTCTTTAGTCTAATAATCGATTCATTAATTATATGATATTCCAATGGTTTTACTCTCAGAAGTTAATCCCAATTTGCAACAACAATACCAACATCATTATCAATGTCAGATACATATGAAAATAGCACCATAATTCTTTTTATAACTCCATAAGCTCCATTCCATATCACAATTATATTCTAACTTCAACCCATAATATCTTCCATCTTTCTACACTAAAGCCTTCCAAAACAATTCCAAAACAATGAATGAAGTATAGGGTCTTACCTTAGGATGGAGAGTACACAAAATCCAAGCATAGTCAATGCCCACAAGATCAATACATCTTCAAGAACCATGAGTTAGTTCCCTTGATATACCTTTCTAAATCTTCAACTAAGATCCTTAATTAATTTTGTTATGGAAACTTTGTTTGGAGCTCTTGGAAGTTCATAGTTTTTTCTAGAACTTTGGTGTGCTTCTTCATCTGATTTTTGGTGAAAATATGGGGGTTTTCCCCTTTTATAAGGTTCTAAATTT
This sequence comes from Lycium barbarum, assembly GCF_019175385.1. NCBI lineage: Eukaryota > Viridiplantae > Streptophyta > Magnoliopsida > Solanales > Solanaceae > Lycium > Lycium barbarum. The sequence continues at coordinate 89,541,788 of NC_083344.1, forward strand.
GGGTCAGGTCACTGTAGCAGTTACTATAGCAGTACTGTAGCAAGTCGGTTACTGTAGCAGTTACTATAGCATGCGTTTCTGCTCCGATATCGTATCGACGAGCGGTTTGTTGCGTTGGAAACTAGACTCAACAAACTTCATTTTAGTATTTTAGAACACCTTAAAACTCCTAATATACTAGGAGATATACCCCTCCAAAGTTTACCCAAAAATCTGCCCAAAATCCTGTCAACTCTTTCCAAATATTGGTCAAACTTATTTTCTTTGATTTGCTTGATCCCGGAATCTTCCGAAACTCTCCATACATGATATTTATCATTAATCATACCGGATAATGGTCATGTCCTTTGGTTCCATGGTTGTCCTTCCCGGTTACGACTAAGAAGATCATCATTCATCCTTTACTTAAACAATATACTTAATAATGCTTCATTCCTCACAATCCAAAGTTGTTTTACCTAGCCATAGCTCGACATACTTACATTCAAATTTAACCAGTACTTTTCCGAGGTACGGGGTGTAACAATGGAAGTCCTTAATTATTTTGATAATGTGATTTGTGAGTATGCTTGATTACCTATCTGTCTGTCACGACCCGACTAGGGCCATGACGGGTACCCGAGGCTAACCACCGAGCACCACTCATTCTATTACTCATCATACTCATTAGGCGTACATTCATTAATATATTACTCAGATCATGGGAAAACCATTTTTCATTTGGAAACATAATTACTTTCATATACATAAGCTCTTCGTCTATCAAAATAATAATACATATACAATAGTAACATTGTGAGACCATATTACCCACATATGCATATCTACGAGCCTCTACTAGAGTACTAGACATATGGACCGGACAAGACCCAGTCGTGCCCAAAATACATACATACATATATATATATATATATATATATATATATATATATATATATATATATATATATATATATATATATATATACATAAAAGAATCAACCAAATAGCACCTCCGGAGAAAAGGAGTGCTCCTGTAAATCTGCTGATAACTTCTACGAGTCTGGATCACCTCCCTGTCTACCTGTGGGCATGAACACAGCGTCTAAAGAAGAAAGAACGTCAGTATGAACATTGTACTGAGTACGTAAGGCATGAATGAAATAAACATGATAGAGAAATCATAAGTCATAAGGTGAAGATACAACCTGCGTAACTTTTAAGGGTGGATACATTTCAGACATACATCATATATATAATCATAGTACATGTATCATCATAGCGCATACATCGTCGTATGATATAAATCATCATCGTTAACCCGCGTCTGGGTAACCATCATATGCCGCCTACTAGTATTGATCATGTCCAGCCTTCTAGGCGCGGTGGAACCATAAGCAGCCCGCCATAGCGGTGACATGTCCAGCCAACTAGGCACGGTGGAATCATAAGCAGCCCACCTTAGCGGTGACATGTCTGGCCAACTAAGCACGGTGGAATCATAAGCAGCCCGCCTTAGCGGTGACATGTCGGGCCAACTAGGCACGGTGGAATCGTATTGTCATATAGTCAACATAACTCATCATTTTTATACATCTCATAGGCATATCATAATCTTATCATAGCTTAACATCCTCATACATTCATCATTAATCCTACATTATAACTTGGAGGTAACCATGGCTATGTCGAGGTGACATAAGGTCGTGAACCCCCGACTACATTATGGAGTGATCATAATAGTCATATCTCACCTTGGAGGGACTAGAATTTTAAGGTGAGTGTACACAAGGAAAATCATCAATGGAATTACACTTAGGATCATTAGCTTCATGGACATTTTATATTACTCTAGGATTCTTCATACTTAAATTCATCATCGTCATTAACGTACTCGTATCGTGTCTCCTTTCTTTATCATGTGCGTATGTCGCTCTGTATAGTCATGGACCCATAATTTCCATTATATATGAAGATCATGGAAAATTTGGAAGATTCATGCCTTAGAAGGAAAGGATTAGCCTTACATACCTTTTTCATTAGCTACTCTATCGTTTGAACGTTCCTCTCTAATATTCACGTTTTTACCTTCAAGAGAGTTCATACTCATATTAGATAATCAATAACATAAGCGTGTTAGAACTAAGGCTATAGAAAATTGAGCAGCATCTCCTTTGTTTTTACTACTTTCTCCATATCATTTATCAACTCCCAAATGTCAATAATAACATTCATAATATCATTATCAATGACTTTTATCAAATTCATCATTATCCAATCCCCACAATTTCCTCTCCAGGTCATCCATAATCATGATCATAGCACAACATTACATTTATTCTCATTTAATTTTTCTATCATTCTCTTGACATCATTCATAACGTAATTACAATCACAACATATCAATATTCATGATTCATTCCAAACTACTACTCAAAATTTACACTATTCCCACTTTCATGACTCATTTCCTATACCCTTCCACAATCCAAGTGTTTCAACTTTTTAACACCTTAAATAACATGTAAATACCATAAAACTTACCTTTGATGGTGTGGGAATGAGCTTTAAGTGGAAATACTTCACTTGAACAAAACCCTAGTTCAACTTCCCACGGGATTTCTTAACTTGGATGAACTTTGATGTGTTTCTCACACTAAGTTTTGTTGATTTGATGAAGTTGATCATCAATTTCTCATGAGTTCTTGTACATGGAGTGTGTGGAAGGTTCTAGAGAATTCTTGAGTTGTGGAGAAGAAAAATGAAATGAAATAAATGAACTTGGGAGATTCTTTTATAAATTAAAAATATGTCCCGACGTCATTATACGGACACTTATACGGTCCGTATAAGTGACCGTAAAACTGCTTCAATAACCATCCCTTTCTGTGTCAATTTGACGGCACATTATACGGTCCGTATAAGTGACCGTGAAATCACCCCGTCAACTTCTCGCTTCTGTGTTCATTTTACGGCACATTATACGGTCCGTATAATTTTATATTATCCGTATAAGCGACCATATAATCCCATCAGTGAGGGACTTCACTGTGATGATTCTGCGGTCCATTATACGGACCGTATAATCGGCCGTAGAACCCATCTTTTCTCTGATCTTGTTCTCGTCACTTGGTTTGATATCCAACCCTTATGGAACCTTCTTGATACTTGTTTAACACCTCATTAACGATCTAAGGGATGTTATAATTCTTCTCCAAGGCACTATTAAATCATCATTAACTTGTTACTCGTAAATCCTTTTCGACACATAACATATACCTTGCTTTCCTTAACAACTTTCGTCTCTCACCTCAAATGTCTTTGAAATCTTATTTAAAATCATCAATCGTTATTTCTTACTTACTTAAACATCATATACGTCGTGCCCTTCGTTAGTTTATTCACAGTACGATAACGGAAAATTTTCCGTGGTGTAACATTGCCTACTTGTTGTTTTCTTTCATCATATATATGAACTAATTATTGTCAGCCTAAGATACCTATCAGTATTTGTTATTTGTATTGATGCTACTCTTGATGTACTCTTCCTTTCAGTGAAGAGTTTGTTACTAGTTCCACTTCCCGTCCTCGAGAGTGATCGGAGTCTACTTGATAGAGATTCCATGGTGGGGTTTTGGGCTAAGTCTGCAACCTAGATACTCTTCTAGTATTTAACTATCTACTTTGTATTCCTGAGACAGTATTAATATTTGAGATTTGTACTTTCTATCGGACTTGTATCTATGTAATAGTGGCTCTTGTACTAGTCCAGACCATATTTTGGGGTTATTATTAATTCTGCAGTTATCATTTATAAAATTTAAATCTTTTAGCTAAATCATTGTTTATTTCCACATAAATTCTTGTAAATGACTAAAATGATTCGAGAATGATTCGCCTACCTAGGGAGACACTGTAGGTGCCATCACGATTCACGAATTGGATCGTTACAATATATCGGGACCTGTATTTGCCAGTAAGTGACTATTTGTTTTTCTTCCCATGCTAAGTGACTTATACAAGATATATGTGTATGTATATATACGATTCTATTTTAATATTTTTCCTATGTTAAATGGATTGGTAAGTTTAGGTGCTCTCTAACCATTGTTTTCTTTTTTCCCCTCTTCTTTGTATGGAACATCACTGTTGGGCCACTTGGGCCAATTTCTTCGCAAACCCTTGTTGGGCCAGAGGCCTAACACTTTCTTCTATCAAGTCCGAAGCTAAAAATGTGAAATTATTTAAGGCCCAACCATGGTAGAAAATGGCAACTGGTGAGCTTAGGTAGGCCCACCAGCCTAACTCTTTCTCTTTTCCATCTTTTATTTGTATGTTATGTATATTTGTTGTATGTGTAAACAACTTGTAATTGCACGATTGATAAACTTTAGATTTTTACAAAATATCACAAAGTGTTAAAGCTGGTAATATGTATGTGCAAATAAATTTGGACAAAAAAGTATACAGTGTTTTTGGGCCATTAGTTCTTCAAGAAAAAAATAGAAATGAAACCGGTTTGTTTTGGACTCAAGCAAATCTGGACTTAAACACATTTTTTGGGCCTCATTTACAAAGTTGGAAACTTGTGCTAAATCTTTCAGACAAATTGAAGCAAAACAAATTTCTACAAAGATGTAAATGAAATTGGACTCTTTTTAAGTTATATTGACTTATGGTGTCTTTAAATCTTTTAGGGCCAAAAGCCCAAACCTTAAGGTACAAAAACAAAAAAAGGAAATACACTTGGACCTTAGTTTGAGAATGAGATGGCTTTGGTATTGCAATATGGTTGACTAGATGAGCTGAAATGGAATAAAATAAGTAAAGTTCCCTTTATATATATATATATATATATGCTCATACAAAAACCTATACTACTTTTCTCAAAGGATATATACTCCATTCTTCCGATATGAGTATAAACTTATAAGGACAAACCATAACATTGGACCAAGATAGTAAAGACTCTACTTAAGATTAAATCTTAAGTGTGTTTTGGTATGGAAATGAGATGATTTTAACTCTTAGAAATATTTTCCCCCGAAAACAAAATGACTCTTTCCTTAATGAATTTTGCCAAAAATGGAGTTTATGACATTAGCATGACAGTTTTGCAAGAAAAAAAACATTTTAGCAATTAATCACACATTGAAGCTCATAAGTCAACCGTATTCTACGGATCCTTAATACTATGGTGCTTAAAACCTTCCTTAAGGGATCACCAGAACCCTTACCTCGAACTCTGGTTTACAAAGGATTTACCTTTTGATTGACAAAACCCTTTTAAATTGGTTTTCCTAATTTCCCTTATAAATTAGGTGGCGACTCAAAAAAATATAAAATCCATATAGAGTCCACAGCCTCTTAGTAGCTTTTATGCACCAGCGTAAAATTGAATCGTAACAGTGTCCACATGTACAACACGAATTTTTACGTTTACCAAGTAGGAATTTAATTAAAGGCTTATTGCACTTCTTCTTCAGCATTCCAGGCAATATCTTGTATTTTGGTGGCAAAACTGCTTCATTCGAGATGTATCTCGGTATCTTCCATTCACTCTCATCAAGGAGAGGACACACGGGGGAATCATATGCCTTCACCACGACTTTCGGTTAGTATAAGCCTGAGAAATAATCGTCATCCATGAGATTTTTTCCCTTAATAATAGCCCAACTATGCAGGCATGGTATCCCATCCATTCGGAACATCCAATAAGTGCAAGTTTTGTTTTCATGAAAACTTTGTAACGCCTTCCTTCATTATTTACCGTGTATAAGTATTCTGTGATGGTACAATGTAAGCAACATGCATTATTATTTAGCATCAGATACGGTATATTCAATACGGAAATGTAGAAATACAGAAAAATATGGTATATATCTATATGTATGTAATATGGACAGATACAAACTATATTTGTCTAAAATATAGACAAATATAGTTTGTATCTAAATGTTAGTCAATCAAATTAAGTACAACCAAGTGAACTGAAACATACTGTCATACGTGAACAATTTTGCTCGTTTATTGATAGCAACTCCTTTAATTTTTTTCCAGGTATTGTGAACGTGTATGCATTGGTTTTCTGATTGGTGCGATTCCATCTTCCAAATATCTTCCTGACTTCTTCATGAAAATCAAAGACAGGCAATTCCTTGCTGCTATGAGTCTCGAATTAACTGACTCGACAATGTTTGATGTTATTGTCCATCCTCGATTAATGGGTGCATACAAGCTAGCTCACTTTTTCCTTCCAGCTAATTCCAAGTAGTTTTTCACCCAAATATCAACCTTCCCCATTAACCTATCAGAATCATTCTCTGTGTATGCTTTTTCCATTGAATAGAACACCGAACTCAACACCTCATGACTCCTCCTATATTTCTTATATACGTTACCCCATAGATGCCATATGCAAACAAAATGTGGAACATTGGGATATACTTTAAATACAGCCCAGATGATGCTCTCATGTCTATCGGATACAACACACATGTTCTCCCGTACTCCATAAGATTCCTTTAACATCTCAAAGAACCATGTCCAAGACTTATCATTCTCTAAATAAATCACGCCATATGCTAGCAATAGTATATGACCTGCACATAGAGCTGCATTTAAATAAAAAATCCGGTTCCAATATATTCGTTTGAGTATAATAATGTTGTACGTAAGTGTATCCATGTATGTCCAACAACTTTAAATATGTATTTTAATTACCCACTCTATCTAACGGGCTGGCTGAAGTGAACATCCTATTGTATGTTGTTTTGAGGTGCTACCATCTACCACCACAATGGGTCTATAACAATCGAAACCTTTTATAAAGGCATATAGTGATACAAACAGATACAAGAACTCATTTTCAGGCGATTTATGCAATCTAATATGTGAACCAGGGTACGTTTGATCCAAAATGTATAAGTTTCTTCGTAATTTCATGTATGAATATACTGGTTCCCCCCTCAAATCCTTCAAAGCCTTTTTTTACCATGTCAGCCAACATGTAGGACACATCCACACCAAATTCATTTTCATATCCTCTACTATACCCTTTGGGATGTATTTCCTCTTATGATTGGTTATCATGGGTTTAACAATTTCACCTATCAACCAACTAGTTGCATGACGTTACGAATACACCTTATCCTTCAATTGACATATATGCTTGTTTGCGGAACTCTCTAACTTTGAAGATTTCTGATCTACCAATACTCATACATTCAGTTGAAATTATAAATTAGCTAAATACACGTACAACAAATTATTAATACATATCCTAGTGGAATACACATACAGTAAGCTTTCCATAATAGCAACCAATAGAATACAATAAGTTTGCATAACACTGATACACATGTATACAGAAACAGCTTCAATAAAGAGAAATTTTCACAAATCGCTAATAAACCTTTATTTTTAATACAAACACACAAATACTGTCACGACCCAACCGAAGGGCCATGACGGGTACCCGGTACTAACCCACCTGGACGCCTCTTATCATACATTCACATTTACATCTAGGTAAGCCACACAGCTAAATCATACTTTCTATCCATCATTCATTCTAATCCCATTGGGCAATAATACATTTGTATCACCATCAATAACTATGCCCATATCAATGTACATAAGCCGCCGAGGCTAACAAAATGATATACAAAATATAAGACGACAAGGCTAAATACATCTAACCATATACACATGTCTACGAGCCTCTAAGGAGAGTATGTCACATCATATAGGCAGGACAGGACCCCACCATGCCCATAAGTATGTACACAAAAGAATAGATACCAAAAGATGTAGCTCCGAATGAAATAGAGCTCCGCTACGTAGTCCCTGAGTAATAAAGCTATGGATCAAGCCTGTCTCCCTGACCACCTGCAGGCATGACGCAGTATCCACAAATAAAAGGACGTCAGTACGAAGAATGTAATGAGTATGTAAAGCATAATTAACATCATTTTAGAAGCATAAGAGACAACATAAGAAATAGCATAAGATGGGAGGAAGTAGAACCATCGTCATAAACACTTACTTGCTTTTCATAGGGACCATCCATTTCTAATGCGTGTTTGTGTACATACACATGTACATATCCATACATCCATATCCATATCTGTATTCGTATCCGTATTCATATACAATTTCATATCCGTATTCATATTCATAATCGTATTCATATTCGTATTCATATTCGTATTCATATTCATATTCATATTCATATTCATATTCACAACATACACGACCATGAAGGATCGGTGTTTCACATACCCAGCCATGCAAGGCTCGGTGATCATACATACCTGGCCCTACCAAGACTCAGGGTTGTCCGTACCCAACTGCAGTGGTGTGCGCGCAATACATATAAGCTCGGTGTTACATAATAGTAGTACATAGAGACACATACATAAGAGCTCATAAGCGTCTTTGGCATCATTACTATCATCGTTTCATTGCATCTATCCTTAGAGAATCACTCATCATATAAGGAATTTAGTAGAATCGAATCATAACGAGAATCATGAGCTTTAGTAGCTTTTAAAAATAGAATCATTTGGAAGACATTATAGACTCATGAAAGGATAGGTATATAGCCAAAGAACCATGCCTAATTGAAAGAAGGGTTAGCCTTACATACCTTTTTGTTTAGCTATTCTATCGCTTGAACGTTCTCTTTCAATGCTCACGTTTCTACCTTCATTAGAGTTTATACTATCATTAGATAATCGATAGCTTATCATACTTGACTAAAGCTAGAGAAAATTGGGCAGCATTTCCTTTGTTTATACAACTTTCTCCATATCATATATCAACTCCCAAACGTCTATAATAACACTCACAGCATCATAAGCAATACTCTTTATTCACCTACATTATCCATATTTCCCAATTCACTTCAAATCATCCATATCCATGGTCATGGCACACTATTACATTCACTCATATAAAATTTCTATCCTATGTTCTTAATGTCAATTATAGCATAATTATAATCACAACATATCAATAATCATGACTCAATCCAAGCTACTACTAAAAAATGATACTATTCTCACATTCATGACCCATTTTCTATCTCCTTCTACAATCCAAGTATTTCAACCTCTCAATACCTCAAACAACATGGAAAGACCATAAAACTTACCTTATATGGTGTAGGAATGGACTTTGGGTGGAAACACTTCACTTGAGCAAAACCCTAGTTGCACTTCCACTTAGATTTCTTGTCTTGGATGAACCTTAATGAGTTTCTTACACTTGATTCTCTTGGTTTGATGAAGTTGATCATTAATTTCCTTTGAATTCTTGTGGGAAAGGTGTGGAGAAATATTCTAGAGATTACTTGAGAGAAGGGGAGTGAAGATGAGATGAAATGAAATGAACTTGGTCCCCTTATTAATAACTCCCAATCTGTCCCGTCTCGGTTCTACAGACCAACATACGGTCCGTATAATTTATATGGACCGTATGTCTGGCCGTAGATTTGGTCAGAAAGGCTGCCATTCTGGGCAGAATATATGGCCTAACATACGGCCAGTATGTGGGCCGTATAATGCCCAGCTTATCCGAACTCGTTCTTGTCGACTCGTTTGATCTCCAATCCTTATGGAACCTTCTTAACACTTGTTTAGCACCTCATTAAAAATATAAGGGACTTTACAACTCTTCTCCAAAACATAATTAAGTCATCATTAATTCGGTACTCGTAAATCTCTTCCGATACATAACGTATACCTTTTTTTCCTGACAACCTTTCTTATATTACCTCAAATGTCTTTGAAATATCAATTAGGGTCATCAAATCTAGCTCGGGTTCTTTTGAACCTTCCCCAAGTTCTTTCTTCCGTTTGGACTGCTTTTGGGTAGCCATAGAGTCTTTCCTTTCCCAGACCATTTTTTCAATGTCAAACTCAGGTTCATCATTTTTTTGGGGGGTAAAAGACATAGGGTCTCGTTTTGTGGATGGGAACATAGTGAAAGAATGGTCAAGCTTTGGTGGTGAGTATGTTTGTGAGGACATGGGGAAAAAGGTGGGTTTTGATGGGCAGCTTTGTGTTTTTTGCGGTTCAAGGTGACCATATCTTAGTTTTTGTATTTGTTCTTTAAGGTCAGCCATTTCATTTTGTTGTTGGTTAAAGAAGTGGAAAAGGGAAGTGCCTGGTGGACAAACCTCATACAACATATTTGTCATTTGCAATTCAGGGCTTTGATAAGTCCAGCATGTTGAGAAGTTACCTGTTCCACTTTTTTCTCAATTGTCTCCACCCTGCTCATAATCTTATTCTGTGTGTGAGAAACATTTCTAATGGAAGTGCTAATATTAGTTAACACTTTGTTTTGGCAAATGGCATTTTCGGATTGCCAATTGATTGTTGCTTCTACTTCACTTGTTGGTGGCTTTTCTCCTGTAGGCAGCACAACATTTTGCCTTTGGAATTTTTTGAGGCATGGCTTGTACCATCCTTTTCAAAAGGTTGCTGTGAAGGAAATTCAGGGGTGTGAATGGAGCTTGAGGGTTTCATCATGAGTATTTCTGGCTTTGGGATATTTAGGTTTTAAGGTTTGTGATGTATATATTTTGGTTAGAGAGAGGTGGCCAGTTTTAGGGTTTGTACGAAACCAGGAATTCATATTTTCCTGGACGGCTCAATGAACCGATAGATGAAGCTCCTTCTTCATACCTTGTTCGAAACTCTCTTTCAGAGTTTCTCCCTTTTTCCTTTGATTTAGCTCTTTTTGCATGATGTTCATCCCACTCAATTTAATCATCAAGACATTCTTGACAGTCACATTGGATATCCCATGGGCAGTGTCCCGTGAAAGGACATTTGAACCACCATACACCATGACCTTCATCATCGAACTGCTTTATCCAGTCATGTTCACTCATGATACTTGGGAGATGGTAAGAGAATGTTTTCGGGTCATTTTGGTGTGCTGGGTTATAAGTGGGTTGGTACATTTGGAAAGCAAAGGTAGTTTTGTTGGGTTTTTTATGGTGAGAGTGGTCAAAGCTTATGGCAACTATTTTATCGGGTTTTTTGGAAAAAGTGGGTTCAGAGGATTGGAGAGGTTCAACAGGTTCTCTCAGCTTTTCATAATTCGTGACCCATGTATCTGGAAGGCCTTTGATAAGTTCTTCCCCAGAGAGCTGTTTTAGGATTTGGGTGCATATGGTAGTTCGGTTTGTGGCATCTACTTTTAAGAGCAAAGGATTTTCTCCACCTGGAAAGGAGAGATCCATAGCATGATTCTGAACACGCCAAGCTATTTAGTAATGTAAAGTAGCTTGAATAGCATATTTAGCTTGTGGAGCACCTTGAATTTGGACTTGGAGTTTTAAAGACTCCGTTAGATATGGATCATACAGGGACATGCTAAAATTTGGGAATATAGTGACAAATATTGTCCCAGCATTTAGAGTGACTTCTGTGGTACCCAAATTCACATCTTGGTACTCATTATATCTGGTATCAAGAAGGGCAAGGCGAGCCACAAGTGGTTGGCCTTTTCGTCCACGATATGTTAATGCAATTCTAACAGCACCAAAATGGATGTGGGTGAAACCCTGATTTTTCCACTGTCTAGGAAAATCACCTGGAATCTGTAGAGTATTGAATTGTTCCTCTTGAATTTCTAGAATGGGGTGCTGGTCAAGGTTTTGGGCACCAACATATTCTTTAGCATATGGGTTTATGAGGGGTAGGTCGGTGGGGGACACTTTTTTTTCATCAGGTAGGATATCAACTTCGTAAAGGTAGTCATATTTGCAAGAAAGGGTTTTCTACGGAGTAGGAGACATATTTATTTTTGCTAAGGACTTACAAGGATTGGACGCAGATGGTAACGAATCAGACATATTTTTACTAAACTGCTCCTCTCACTGAAAGAGATGGACTGGCTCTGATACCATAGGGTATGTAGAAAGCGGGGAAACAGAAAGCAAGACGGCCATGCTGTCACGACCCAGCCCCGTGGGCCGCGACTGGCACCCTACCTGGGTACCCAGACCAAATCGCATATTCATTTCCGAGTCTAAACTTATTTCAGAATTTTTCAAAAGTTATATCAAACATAATTTATATCGAAAATCTGTCTTAAGCGGTCATATCAAATCAAACTCAAACAAAGCGGCGGAATAGACATCGCCGGTCAAAATACAAATATATACAAAAGGGCCATTTGGGGCCATCATATCAAACGGACCGCTTTAGGACCCGAAAGCAAAATCAGACAACATACACATAGGACCCTCGCCCCACAAAGATGACTACAGGCCTCTACTAATTCAAAACATAACATATGGCGAGACAGGGCCCCGCCGTACCCAAACTGTCAAATATACAAAATATATACAGAGTAGAGGAGTCTGTACCAAAAGTGGACTCCGGACCAAGTAAGAGTACTCCGGAAAGAAAAAGTGAAGCCTACTGCGGAGGATCACCGATGTCTGCACCTGCGGGCATAAAACGCAGCCCCCGGAGAGAGGGGGTCAGTACGAAATATGTACTGAGTATGTAAAGCACGGAGTACAGAATTATGGATCAAAACCGAAAGCAGATCAAATGTCAAAGGGGGTACAAACTGGTATGTCAAAATCTGTATCGAAATCATATACATATATTTTATGCAACAAAATCATGCAAACGCTTAAGAACGTGGTCGCCACTCCGACGCTGGCGCCACACACAGCATAACACCAGAAGGTTTCAAATCTCCGTACATCCCCGAACATAATCATAATCATCGGTGAGCGTATCGCATCCCGAGCCATATCACAGCATAACTCCAAACGGTACCGGGCCCTATGGCGAAGCCTCGGGAACCGTAACACAGCATACGGCCGAATTTATCATACAGCGCACGAATCAAAACCGGCCCGGGAACCGGTGAACGAAGTCATAATAAGGCACGAGCGGAGTCGTGAGCAAACAAATGCAAATCGTATTTCAAAATAGTCTTTCAAAGCAAAGTGAACTCATAAGTCATTTTAGAATACAAAGTAGTCGAATACTTAGCCGACATAAAGTTTCATTTTGCAAAACGTTTCCAAAACGGTCCATATAATTCGGAACATAGATTAGCGCATCGAATAGTCCAAACATACCCCGTAGGAGGATGTTCCAAAGATCGGAAGTGGTACTTTCGACTTTATTCTCAAAGGTGGCCCGAAGGGCAAATCGGGCATTTTTGGGGTAGCGGACCCACCTCGAGTCGAAGTGAGGTGACGAACATATTTTTACGAGCAGTTATATGCCAAGGGTCATACATAATCATTTCTAGGTTACCCGACCACATTTCGATAGGTTTCGGACGAATAGTGGCATTCTAGCCAAAAGGGAGCCTTTAGGCTTCAATCGAATTGAATGAATAGTAACTTTTCTGTGGATCGGGTTTCGAGGAGCAGAAATGCTCCGGAAGGTCTCATATTCAACTAACACCCTAAGATATGCCAAATAAAGAATTGGGAAGCTTCACATACCTCACAGATGTCGTAAGCTCCTCCAAAAGTCCCGTCCCGTTTCGTCAAAAATCTGCAAATGGTCAAAGTTACCAAATGAGATCCTTAGGCTCAAAAATGCCTTTAACTCCATAATTGCCTACCGAAATTTCGGCAGCATTTCCCCTATAAATCTAACATCCCCGAGGCATAACTCGGCTCAAATTAACCAATCACAACAGCCCACACATCAACAACCAAACCAAACAACAATCAAACCATTCTAGCTTTAAAGTTCTACATGATTTCTAAAGTTGGCAACTTCCATTCAAACTTTCAAAATTCCAATTCTATATCTACAAAATTGTATGCATTCCCACATTCAAACTTATATAATCCCATTCTAATTACAAACCATGCCATACACGAAATTGCATAAAAATCCATTATTTTCCCAAATTCTTCAAAACATCTAAAATGCACTACGAACATTCTAACTCCCGTCGTTTCATTCCGAATTCATCAACATCGATATAGATTCATATCTAAAGTCTATAACACCCAAGATATACATTGATATACATAAAGATACCGAAGGTATACACTTTCCGATAATATTCAAAATCATTTTTTTTCAACGCCAATTTCATTCACCAATTAATCGTTTACGATATAAGGGCCACAACAACACATTCTACCAACTTAAACAAGATCAATTCAAACCAATTTCCCTCTCTATGGCTCACGGCCATACACACTACACACACACACCCACACGTTTCCATTTATGTCCAAATTACGGGATTCTCGTCTACTTCCAATCCTTAACACATTCATAGCAATTCTATAACATTAGAGGGGCAAGATTCTTACCTTTTACTAACTTTCCGACTTGTCGTAAACGGAATCCTTGTGCCAAACCAATTATACCACGTCGGAGAGCGTCTTGAGTACTTCACAAATATGAGAAGAACAAGATTTTTGGATCACAAGGAAGATTGGGATTTTTCTTTCTCTTCTCCTCTCAATTCGGCCGAATGCCCCCTTTTCTTGGTGTTCTTGATTTTTATGATTTTTCTCTTGAATAATACTAAGTGTTATTAGTATATATCCACTTATGGGGTCATGTGCATAGCACATGCCCCTTTAATAATGGATTTGGGCCTCACTATGGCCGGCCCCCATTTGATCTTGGGCCTTGATTTTGCATTGCATTTTCTTGGCCCAATTCGAGAAAAGTCCCGTTTTGTAATTCCCGAAACTAATTTCCGAAATTCCAAATTTATCCTCGGCCTTCCCCGAGGTCTTAGCATTAAAGATTTCACAACCAACATAGTCATATTCACAAAAATTAAATTAGGTCCTTCTAATACCCGAGTCATAGTTATTTCTCGATTTCCAATCGTACGAGAACACGGGGCCTAACATTCTCCCCCCCTTAGGAACATTCGTCCCCGAATGTTAAATAAATCTTATAAAGGCTCACAAACATAACGGGAAAACCATTTTATATAAATAGCACACATGGTCCATCCGTTCATTGGTACAACAAATACAAAAATCTAGATTACAGGAGGCGTAGGGAATAAATGGGGGAATCTCTTCTTCATCTCATCCTCCGCCTCCCAAGTCATCTCTTCCCGGTTGTTATTGCGCCACAGAACCTTAACAGAAGGAACTTCCTTAGTGCGCAATCTCCTCACCTGACGATCCAGAATAGATACCGGCTGCTCGTCATAAGATAGCTGCTCCGTCACCTGAAGATCATCTACTGGGAATATCCTGGAAGGGTCACCAATACATTTCCGCAGCATAGACACATGAAACACCGGGTGCACGGACTCCAAATCGGATGGCAAGTCTAGCTCGTAGGCGACTGCGCCTATCCTCCGAACAATCTGGTAAGGCCCGATGTACCGCGGACTCAGCTTACCCTTCTTGCCGAACCTCATAACGCCCTTCATAGGCGACACCTTCAGGAATACCCAGTCACCAGTCTGGAACTCTAACGGTCGGCGTCGTCTATCTGCATACGCTTTTTGTCGACTCTGAGCAGCTAACAGGCGCTCCCGAATAAGCTTCACCTTATCTACAGCCTCCTGGATCACATCCGGCCCAATCAGCTTAGTCTCGCCCACGTCAAACCAGCCAATAGGAGATCTGCATCTCCTGCCATAAAGGGCCTCATACGGGGCCATCTGGATGCTGGAGTGATAACTGTTATTGTAGGCAAACTCTATAAGCGGCAAATGATCATCCCAGCTGCCCCTGAAATCAATAACGCAAGCCCGTAACATATCCTCGAGCGTCTGGATAGTGCGCTCGGCCTGCCCGTCGGTCTGAGGATGGAAAGCTGTACTGAGGGTCACCTGGGTCCCTAATCCCTCCTGAAATGACCTCCAGAAATTAGCTGTAAACTGAGCACCTCGGTCAGTAATAATAGATACAGGGACCCCGTGAAGTCTGACTATCTCTCTGATATATAATCTGGCATAGTCCTCAGCCGAATATGTAGTCCGGACCGGAAGGAAATGGGCTGATTTCGTCAGCCTGTCCACAATAACCCAAATAGAGTCGTACCTGCGTAGCGTACGCGGCAACCCAACAATGAAGTCCATATTAATCATCTCCCATTTCCAGGCTGGAATCTCCATCTCCTGTAACAAGCCACCGGGCTTCTGGTGCTCGACCTTGACTTGCTGACAGTTCGGGCATTGACTGACAAACTCGGCAACGTCTTTCTTCATGCCGTCCCACCAATACAAACACCTGAGATCCCGATACATCTTGGTGGAACCAGGATGGACAGAATACCGGGCACAATGTGCCTCGCCCATAATCTGCCGCCGTAAGCCCGCAACATCCGGTACACAGAACCTGCCGTCGTACAATAATACTCCTTCAGGCGAGATTTCGAACTGAGTCGTTGCTTTATTAAGGGCCACATCCCTGTACTGAATCAAAGTAGGATCCTCAAACTGGCGCTGCTTTACCTCCTGAATAATAGATGATTCAGCAATCGGGCGAACAGAAATCCCAGAATCCCCAGAATCTATCAAACGAACTCCGAGGCTGGCCAACTGATGAATATCACGAACCAGATCTCTCTTATCAGATGGAACATCAGCCAGACTGCCTACGGACTTGCGGCTAAGCGCATCAGCTACCACGTTGGCTTTCCCTGGATGGTACAGAATATCAACGTCATAATCCTTTAGTAGCTCAAGCCATCTCCGCTGCCGCAAATTTAGCTCCTTCTGCTTAAAAATATACTGGAGACTCTTATGGTCCGTATAGATATCAACGTGGACCCCATATAAATAATGCCGCCAAATCTTCAAAGCATGAATCACCGCGGCCAACTCAAGATCATGAGTGGGATAGTTCTTCTCGTGCGGTCTGAGCTGCCGGGAAGCATAGGCTATAACTCGACCGTGCTGCATCAATACACATCCTATCCCAATACCAGAGGCGTCACAATATACAACATACCCATCAGACCCCTCTGGAAGAGCCAGAACTGGCGCTGTAATCAATCTCTCCTTCAGCATCTGAAAGTTGCGCTCGCAGGCATCTGACCACTGGAATTTTGCTGCTTTCTGGGTAAGCCTCGTCAGTGGTGCTGCAATGGAAGAGAAGTCCTCCACAAACCTGCGATAATACCCAGCCAATCCCAGAAAACTGCGCACCTCAGTCGGTGTAGTAGGCCTGGGCCAATTCTGCACAGCCTCAATCTTCTGCGTATCGACCCGAATACCGTCTGCGCCGACAATATGACCCAAGAATGCCACAGAAGTCAACCAGAACTCGCATTTAGAGAATTTAGCATATAACTTCTGCTGACGGAGAATGCCAAGTACCGTCCGCAAGTGATCTGAATGCTCCTCGGCTGAGCGCGAGTAAATCAGGATATCATCAATAAATACAATAACAAACATGTCCAGGAAAGGCCGAAATACCCGGTTCATCAGATCCATAAACACCGCTGGAGCATTAGTCAACCCGAAAGACATAACTCTGAACTCATAATGCCCGTACCGGGTCCTGAAAGCAGTGTTCGGGATATCAGACTCCCGTACTCGCACCTGGTGATAGCCTGAGCGCAGATCTATCTTGGAGAAGTGTCTAGCACCCTGCAGCTGATCAAACAAGTCATCAATCCGGGGAAGGGGATATTTATTCTTAATAGTCACCCTATTCAGCTGCCGGTAGTCAATACACATCCGCAACGACCCATCCTTCTTTCTGACAAACAATACCGGCGCTACCCAGGGTGATGTGCTGGGCCTGATAAAACCCTTATCCAGCAAATCTTTCAGCTGCTCCTTCAACTCCTTCAACTCAGCTGGTGCCATCCTGTAGGGAGGAATAGATATAGGCTGCGTATCCGGCATCAACTCAATAGAAAAATCAATCTCCCGCTCCGGTGGAAGGCCAGGAAGCTCGTCAGGAAAAACATCTGGAAACTCACTGACGACCGGGACAGACTGAAGGGTAGGTACCTCCGCGGCAGTATCATGCACACGAACCAAATGATAGATATAACCCTTCTGAATCATCTTCTTAGCCTTGAGGTATGAAATAAACTTACCCCTCGGCGATGCAGTAGATCCGAACCACTCTATGACTGGTTCCCCTGGAAACTGAAAACGGACTACCTTTTTCTGGCAGTCGACATTAGCATAGCAGGAAGACAACCAGTCCATACCCATAATGACGTCAAACTCGAGCATGTCTAACTCTACCAAATCAGCCTTAGTGCTACGATCATAAATGGTCACAGAACAATCCCTATAGACCTGCCTCGCTACAATAAAATCCCCAACTGGCGTAGCTACCTCGAATGGCTCTATAGGCTCAGACACGATCCCAATCTTACTAGCAACGAGCGGGGAAATATATGATAAAGTAGAGCCAGGGTCAATCAAAGCATATACAGATCTGGAGAAAACCAGTAATGTACCTGTGACAACGTTTGGCGAAGCCTCCTGATCCTGGCGGCTGGCCAAAGCATATATGCGGTTCGAGGGACCGCTAGAACCTGAAGCGCCACCGCGGCCTCGACCGCGCCCTGCCGGTGCTGGAATACCCCGCCCTCCAGGGCGTGCAACAGATGGAACAGAGGAAGAACCGGCGGCTGACCCTGTCTGCTGAGCCGCATTACCCAAACCACTGGCCAATGGGCAGTCTCTCATAAAGTGGCCCTGACCACCGCAAGAGAAGCAAGCTCCCGTCGCTCGGTAACACTCCCCGGGATGAGACTTCCCGCAATGTGGACAACGGGGTCTAGGTGGTCTGGCCTGACTGGGACCCCTGGATACCTGCGATCCTGCCGCTCTGGAGCTCTGACCGGCCCCAGACGGTCCCGTACTGTCGAATCTCCGGCTACCTGACTGAGTACCCCGGCCGGAAGGAGGAAAATATCTATCAGACTGCTGCTACTGCTGAGGCTGTCCTCCTCGAGAATCCCCTGAATAACCCACGGATCTAGCCCTCTTAGGCGGCCTCCTGTCTCTATCTCTGCCAGCAGGATCAGATCTGCGACGGTCCTCCATACCCATCGCATAGGCCTGAAGCCGGGAAATATCCATGTCTGTCTGCAGTGACACGGCCATACAGCTGTCTACCAAATACCGGTCCAATCCCATAACATAGCGGTGCATCCGATCGGACATATCTGCTACCACGGCCGGTGCATATCGGGCCAGAGAATCAAACTCAAGGCTATACTCGCGAACACTCCGACCCCTCTGCTGCAGACGTAAAAACCGATCAGCTCGTGCCCGCCGTAACTCTGGTGGCAAAAAGTGGCGGGTGAATGCTGTCACAAACTGATCCCAAGTGGCTGGAGGGGCACCCTCTCCCCTAGACAGCTCCCAAGTCTCATACCAGTGGGTAGCCACATCTCGAAGCCTGTGCGACGCCAGCTCCACCGACTCGGTCTCCGAAGCCCTGACTAGGTCCAGTGAGCGTCGCATCCCCCGAATAAAGTCATGGGGGTCCTCATCGGGCTTGGACCCGAAAAACTCTGGAGGGCCACATAGCAGAAACTCCCGAACTCGCAGGCTGTCCCGCCTGTCATCGTCATCATCATCCCTCCGCCCGCGTCTGCGAGCCTGCCCTGCTACCAGCGTAGTCAGCAACTGCACAGCCTCTCTCAGGGTCCGATCCTCCGCCCCTGGCTGAGGAGCTGGAGTCTCAGGTGCGGGTACACGGACCTCTGGAGCTGCCGATGGTCCTGCTCCAGGCTGTACTAGTGGGGGTGTAGCAGACCCCTCAGACTGTGGCACATCCTCAGGCAAATCATAAACACGAGCCCGGGTAGCTCGCTGTGCCTGGCTAGTCTCCCCAATCCTCGCCTTGCCCTTCTGGGCTGCCGTTGCCTTTTTCGGAGGCATCACTGCAAACACGAAGGCGAGTCAGATCAAAATCATCCTAATAGCACAGCTCTATCGCACGATCTAAGATTTCAAGGAAAGTAACATCCTAAATGCCCTGTAGCTTCCCGCTTATAGACGTGGTGCACAACACATCGATAAACAAGACTCTACGAGACACGGCCTGTAGACATTCCGAGGACAAACCGCTCTGATACCACTTTTGTCACGACCCAGCCCCGTGGGCCGCGACTGGCACCCTACCTGGGTACCCAGACCAAATCGCATATTCATTTCCGAGTCTAAACTTATTTCAGAATTTTTCAAAAGTTATATCAAACATAATTTATATCGAAAATCTGTCTTAAGCGGTCATATCAAATCAAACTCAAACAAAGCGGCGGAATAGACATCGCCGGTCAAAATACAAATATATACAAAAGGGCCATTTGGGGCCATCATATCAAACGGACCGCTTTAGGACCCGAAAGCAAAATCAGACAACATACACATAGGACCCTCGCCCCACAAAGATGACTACAGGCCTCTACTAATTCAAAACATAACATATGGCGAGACAGGGCCCCGCCGTACCCAAACTGTCAAATATACAAAATATATACAGAGTAGAGGAGTCTGTACCAAAAGTGGACTCCGGACCAAGTAAGAGTACTCCGGAAAGCAAGAAGTGAAGCCTACTGCGGAGGATCACCGATGTCTGCACCTGCGGGCATAAAACGCAGCCCCCGGAGAGAGGGGGTCAGTACGAAATATGTACTGAGTATGTAAAGCACGGAGTACAGAATTATGGATCAAAACCGAAAGCAGATCAAATGTCAAAGGGGGTACAAACTGGTATGTCAAAATCTGTATCGAAATCATATACATATATTTTATGCAACAAAATCATGCAAACGCTTAAGAACGTGGTCGCCACTCCGACGCTGGCGCCACACACAGCATAACACCAGAAGGTTTCAAATCTCCGTACATCCCCGAACATAATCATAATCATCGGTGAGCGTATCGCATCCCGAGCCATATCACAGCATAACTCCAAACGGTACCGGGCCCTATGGCGAAGCCTCGGGAACCGTAACACAGCATACGGCCGAATTTATCATACAGCGCACGAATCAAAACCGGCCCGGGAACCGGTGAACGAAGTCATAATAAGGCACGAGCGGAGTCGTGAGCAAACAAATGCAAATCGTATTTCAAAATAGTCTTTCAAAGCAAAGTGAACTCATAAGTCATTTTAGAATACAAAGTAGTCGAATACTTAGCCGACATAAAGTTTCATTTTGCAAAACGTTTCCAAAACGGTCCATATAATTCGGAACATAGATTAGCGCATCGAATAGTCCAAACATACCCCGTAGGAGGATGTTCCAAAGATCGGAAGTGGTACTTTCGACTTTATTCTCAAAGGTGGCCCGAAGGGCAAATCGGGCATTTTTGGGGTAGCGGACCCACCTCGAGTCGAAGTGAGGTGACGAACATATTTTTACGAGCAGTTATATGCCAAGGGTCATACATAATCATTTCTAGGTTACCCGACCACATTTCGATAGGTTTCGGACGAATAGTGGCATTCTAGCCAAAAGGGAGCCTTTAGGCTTCAATCGAATTGAATGAATAGTAACTTTTCTGTGGATCGGGTTTCGAGGAGCAGAAATGCTCCGGAAGGTCTCATATTCAACTAACACCCTAAGATATGCCAAATAAAGAATTGGGAAGCTTCACATACCTCACAGATGTCGTAAGCTCCTCCAAAAGTCCCGTCCCGTTTCGTCAAAAATCTGCAAATGGTCAAAGTTACCAAATGAGATCCTTAGGCTCAAAAATGCCTTTAACTCCATAATTGCCTACCGAAATTTCGGCAGCATTTCCCCTATAAATCTAACATCCCCGAGGCATAACTCGGCTCAAATTAACCAATCACAACAGCCCACACATCAACAACCAAACCAAACAACAATCAAACCATTCTAGCTTTAAAGTTCTACATGATTTCTAAAGTTGGCAACTTCCATTCAAACTTTCAAAATTCCAATTCTATATCTACAAAATTGTATGCATTCCCACATTCAAACTTATATAATCCCATTCTAATTACAAATGTCACGACCCAGCCCCGTGGGCCGCGACTGGCACCCTACCTGGGTACCCAGACCAAATCGCATTTTCGTTTCCAAATCCAAACTGATTTCATAGTTTTACAAAAGTTATATCAAACATAATTTATATCGAAAATATGTCTTGAGCGGTCATATCAAATCAAACCCAAACAAAGCGGCGGAATAGGCATCGCCGGTCAATATACAACTATATACAGAAGGGCCATTTGGGGCCATCATATCAAACAGACCGCTTTAAGACCCGAAAGCAAAATCATACAGTATACACATAGGACCCTCGCCCCACCCAGATGACTACAGGCCTCTACGAATTCAAAACATAACATATGGCGAGACAGGGCCCCGCCGTACCCAAACCGTCAAATGTACAAAGTATATACAAAGTGGAGGAGTCTGTACCAAGAGTGGACTCCGGATCTAGCAAGAGTACTCCGAGAAAGAAATAGGTGAAGCCTACTGCGGAAGATCACCGGAATCTGCACCTGCGGGCATAAAACGCAGCCCCCGGAGAGAGGGGGTCAGTACGGAATATGTACTGAGTATGTAAAGCACGGAGTACAGAAATATGAATCAAAATCGAAAGCAAATCAGATGTCAAAGTCTGTATCGAAATCATATACATATATATTATGCAAGTAAAATCATGCAAACGCTTAAGAACGTGGTCGCCACTCCGACGCTGGCGCCACACACAGCATAACACCAGAAGGTTTCAAATCTCCGTACATCCCCGAACATAATCGTAATCATCGGTGAGCGTATCGCATCCCGAGCCATATCACAGCATAACTCCAAACGGAACCCGGCCCTATGGCGAAGCCTTGGGAACCGTAACACAGCATACGGCCGAATTATCATAAGGCGCACGAATCAAAACCGGCCCGGGAACCGGCGAACGAAGTCATAATAAGGCACGAACGGAGTCGTGAGCAAACAAATGCAAATCGTCTTTCAAAATAGTGTTTCAAAACAAAGTAAATTCATAAATCATATCATATTACAAAATAGTCGAATACTTAGTCGACATAAAGTTTCATTTCGCAACACGTTTCCAAAATGGTCCATATAATTCAAAAACATAGGTTAGCGTATCGAATTGTCCAAACCTACCCCGTAGGAGGATGTTCCAAAGATCCGAAGTAGTATGTACAAATTTATTGTCAAAGGTGGCCCGAAGGGCAAATCGGGCATTTTGGGGTAGCGGGCCCACCTCGAGTCGAAGTGAGGTGGCGAACGTTTTTCTACGAGCGTTTATATGCCAAAGGTCATACATTATCATTTCTAGGTTACCCGACCACATTTCGATAGGTTTCGGACGAATAGTGGCATTCTAGCCAAATTGGAGTCTTTAGGCTACAATAGAATTGAATGAATAGTAACTTTTCTGTGGATCGGGTTTCGAGGAGCAGAAATGCTCCGAAAGGTCTCATATTCGACTGACACACTAAGATATGCCAAATGAAAGAGTGGGAGGCTTTACATACCTCACAGGCGTCGTAAGCTCTTCCAAATGTCTCGTCCCGTTTCGTCAAAAATCTGCAATTGGTCAAAGTTACCAAATGAGATTCTTAGGCTCAAAGAATGCCTTAAACTCCATAATTGCCTACCGAAATTTCGGCAGCATTTCCCCTATAAATCTAACGTCCCCGAGGCATAGCTCGGCTCAAATTAACCAATTACAACAGCCCACACGTCAACAACCAAACCAAACAACAATCAAACCATTCAAGTATTAAAGTTCTACACGACTTCCAAAGTTGGCAACTTTTCGTTCAAACGTTCAAAATCCCGATTCTATATTCACATAATTTGTATTCATTTAACCATTCAACACTAGTCAAACACATTCCAAATTCAATCTAAGCCATACACGAAATTGCACCAAAATCAATTTATTTCCATAATTCTTCAAAACACTAAAATTCACAACGAACATTCTAACTAACGTCGTTTCATTCCAAATCCACCCATATCGTTAAAAAGTCATATCTAAAGTCTCTAGCACCAAAAATACACATTGATATACATAAAGATACCAAGGATATACACTTTCCGATAACATCCGAATTCGTTTTCCACCGCCAATTTAATTCAACAATCAATCAATTACGGTCTAAGGGTCTCAACAACACATTATGCCAACTTAAACAAGATCAATTCACACCAATTTCCTTATCTATGGCTCACGGCCAAACACACTACAAACACACACCCACGACTTTCTATTTACGTCTAAATTACGGGATTCTCGTCCACTTCCAATCCTTAACACATTCATAGCAATTCTATAACATTAGAGGGGCAAGATTCTTACCTTTTCTTGAAAACCCGACTTGTCGAAAACGTCGTCCTCGTGCCAAACTATTTATACCACGTCGGAGAGCGTCTTGAGCACTTCACAAATATGTAGAAACTAGGATTATTGAACCACCACACAAGCTTGGGATTTTTTTTTTTTTTTTTCTATCCTATACACGGCCGAACCCCTTTTTCTCTCTATGTTCTTGAATTATTGTTGGTTTATGAAAATTTCCAAGTGCAATCCATGTATATATCCTTTTAGGGGTCATGTGCATAGCACATGACCCTTTAAGAATGGGCTTGGCCGGCTCCCTCTTTTCCTTTGGGCTTCCAATTAGCAAATTTTGGTTTCTTGGCCCAATAATTAAAAAGTCCCGTTTTGTAATTCCCGAAACTAATTTATGAAGTTCCAAATTTACCCTTGGCCTTTCCCGAGGGCTTAGCATTAAAGATTTCACAACCAACATAGTCATATTCACAAAAATTAAATTAGGTCCTTCTAACACCCGAGTCATAATTATTTCTCGATTTCCAATCGTACGAGAACACGGGATATAACAACAAACCATGCCATACACGAAATTGCATAAAAATCCATTATTTTCCCAAATTCTTCAAAACATCTAAAATGCACTACGAACATTCTAACTCCCGTCGTTTCATTCCGAATTCATCAACATCGATATAGATTCATATCTAAAGTCTATAACACCCAAGATATACATTGATATACATAAAGATACCGAAGGTATACACTTTCCGATAATATTAAAAATCATTTTTTTCAACGCCAATTTCATTCACCAATTAATCGTTTACGATATAAGGGCCACAACAACACATTCTACCAACTTAAACAAGATCAATTCAAACCAATTTCCCTCTCTATGGCTCACGGCCATACACACTACACACACACACCCACACGTTTCCATTTATGTCCAAATTACGGGATTCTCGTCTACTTCCAATCCTTAACACATTCATAGCAATTCTATAACATTAGAGGGGCAAGATTCTTACCTTTTACTAACTTTCCGACTTGTCGTAAACGGAATCCTTGTGCCAAACCAATTATACCACGTCGGAGAGCGTCTTGAGTACTTCACAAATATGAGAAGAACAAGATTTTTGGATCACAAGGAAGATTGGGATTTTTCTTTCTCTTCTCCTCTCAATTCGGCCGAATGCCCCCTTTTCTTGGTGTTCTTGATTTTTATGATTTTTCTCTTGAATAATACTAAGTGTTATTAGTATATATCCACTTATGGGGTCATGTTCATAGCACATGCCCCTTTAATAATGGATTTGGGCCTCACTATGGCCGGCCCCCATTTGATCTTGGGCCTTGATTTTGCATTGCATTTTCTTGGCCCAATTCGAGAAAAGTCCCGTTTTGTAATTCCCGAAACTAATTTCCGAAATTCCAAATTTATCCTCGGCCTTCCCCGAGGTCTTAGCATTAAAGATTTCACAACCAACATAGTCATATTCACAAAAATTAAATTAGGTCCTTCTAATACCCGAGTCATAGTTATTTCTCGATTTCCAATCGTACGAGAACACGGGGCCTAACACATGCCACGAGTGTGTAGAGGGCAGGGAAACAGCAAGCAAGATGGCTAGACTATAAGCACAATAGTTTTCTTACATAGTAGGACTGGGCTTCAACATCTCGAAGGACGGCTTGCCATAAACCTGACTTCAACAACCCGAAGGATGTCTTGTCAAGTTAGCTGGACAGTTTGAAAGATCATAGATATGAAATTGTTTCCTACAAAATGGGCTGGCTTCCTAGCCAAGCTACTCAACTCGGAAAAACTTTCACACTACTACAGACATACTGTCAAAGCTTCGGAAAACTATTGTACTTGTAGCAAGATTAACTTGCTCAATATTTCCTAACCCTATACTAACTTAGGATCAGCCTTTCCATGCCTTTCAAACAGAAGAACAAGAGAAATTTAGAAAGCAAACATTTTATTGATATCAAAAAATTTACAAGGAGATTGTTTTATGCCTTCTAACTATTACATAGCCTCCTATTTATAGGAGTTGGTGGCGTCCAAAAGTCTTATCTTACATGGCACACGGGCCCTGCTAGACATCTGAAGGGCCTAATAAAACAAGCCTAATAAAACGAGCCTAATAAGACAGCCTAATAAAACAAGCCTAATAAGACAGCCTAATAAAACACGCCTTCTAAAACAAGCCTAATAAAACGAGGGGAACATAATCCGAAGCATGAAAAGCATGTGCAAGTATGTGACCGTGGGGTCCTCTTTTGTCTTTCTTGTAAGCACGTCAGTAAGCCTTATCCGATGGAGCGGTGCTTGATGGAGTCGACGGCGGAGTTGTGTTTCCTTCCTCGATCCACCATTCTGGTCCATGTTTTTGCTTGAATTTTACTTTGTTTTCTAGACTTCTTTTTCGTGACCTTGTGTAGTAGCATTTCCTGTTGGATGGCCCTGTCATATCTGGATCTATTTTTGTTGAATCTTGAAATGGAAAATTCAACCTTATCTTTGTGATAGCCTGAGTGACTTCATCTCTAATTATTTCATACGACACTCGGTACGCCTTTGCTTCTTCTCGAACTCTTTCCCAATGGGGATGGTCATCAGTGTAATTCCAACGAGCCCATTCTTTCAGCCATATCTCCTTTGGGACGAATCTGTTTTGCTGGAAAATAATTCTCTGTGCTTCGCTGTATTCATCCTCTAAGGACAAGATAGAGACGGGGAATTCCGACCATAGTGAAATATCTGGTTGAGCATATACCTTCCCATCAATAATCTTTAACGGTCGATGTAACATGAACACTTTGGCTACATAGGAGTCTCTGAAACATTGAACCCAATATCTTCGTGGTTTGAGCCATTGGACAAACTTTTTGAGAGCAGGTTCAATCCTGTCAAAACTTCGAAACATGTCGCACTTGAATTCCATGAAAATATAATACTAGTGACATAAGTACTAGAAAAACCATAATAGCTCCTGTGGAAAATCATTGTGCATTGCTATGAATATGTGACAGAATGGGTATTCTGGATTGACTCCGAATGGCTTAAGGATGGATCCTCTATATTTTATGAAAACTAGAAGTTCATAGAAAGTCCTTCTTTCTGTAAGGATAGATGGATCAAATGTGTCCACAAACTTGCTGAAGAATTCCGGCGGATGATCTGCTATTCTAGATGAACTAGCTCCTGGTGAGCTTGCAAGCATGAAAATTTGGCTAGTTAGCCTTTTCTATAGCTTGGCTTGAAATCTCTTTGAAAACTCATCTGGCCTGGATAGGAAATCCGCTAGAAGATTATCCTTCACTTTGAGGAGTTTTACTTGAAATTTGTAAGGGGAGAACCATTGTGCCCATCTGAGAATCTGTGGATTTGGGATAATCTTTGGATTTATCTGGATCATCTTCGGGAAAGCCTTCATATCCATCTCGATAAAAAGTCTCTGTGAATTAAAAAGAAATTAAACTTTTTAATCCCATTCATTACGACAAGAATTTCTTTGAATGTGGAATGATAGTGTTGTTCAGCATCTTTGAACTTTCCACTGGCATATCCGCATATTTTTCGTTGGCCATTTGTTTCTTCAAAAAGTACCGCACTCTAATATTCATTGCTGGCATCTGTCTGCAATATCGTTTTCCCATCTGATGGACTATGGTGCGCTTTGACCTCTTTTGAGATTTCTTTTATTCTCTGAACTGCTTCATCCTGTTCCTTCCCCCAACCTTGGGCATTATTCTTGAGCATTTTTGTAAGTGGAGAAATGTGCGTAGAGATATTACGGATAAAATTTCTAACATAATTAATCACACCTAAAACTTGTTGGAGCTGCTTCGTTGTAAAATTGGTGTCTGGGAATTTGAGCAGTTCTTGACAAATATGTGGCCCTGGGCTGTGTGCTCCATGAACAAAATGCATCCCCAGAAAATCAGTATCCTTTCTAGCAAGAATCATCTTTTTCTATGAGAGCATGATTCCATTTTTCTCCACTAGGTCATGGAATTGTTGCAGCAAAGTGAGGTGTTCTTCCATAGTATCACTAAAGAGTAAGATGTCATCAATATAGATTAGTGATGTATGGAGGATGGGTTGAAATAATTTTATCATGGCTTTTTGGAACAATGAGATTGCCGTTTTCAACCCAAAGGGCATGACCTTACAGTGAAAGTGATGATCGGGTATACAAAACCCTGTTTTTGGTCTATCTTCTGGATGTATTCCCAATTGCCAAAACCCCGATTTAAGGTCAAACTTGGAAAAGTATTTAGCTTTGGCTAAGTGTGAAAAGAGGGTGAGTTTATTTGGGATAGGGAATTTATCATCCGAAAATGCAAAAAGCCTCTATGGCTAAATGAGGAGTTTTTCATTAAACTCCCATTGTTAGATCTTTCATTCTTCTTGAAGGGGAGTTTAATGAAAAACTCCTCATTTAGCCATAGAGGCTTTTTGCATTTTCGGATGATAAATTCCCTATCCCAAATAAACTCACCCTCTTTTCACACTTAGCCAAAGCTAAATACTTTTCCAAGTTTGACCTTAAATCGGGGATTTGGCAATTGGGAATACACCCAAAAGATAGACCAAAAATAGTGTTTTGTATACAAGATCATCACTTTCAATGGAAGGTCATGCCCTTTGGGTTGAAAACAGCACCCTCATTGTTACAAAAAGCCATGATAAAATTATTTCAACCTATCCTCCATACATCACTTATCTACACTGATGACATCTTAATCTTTGGTGAGACTATGGAAGAACACCTCACTTTGCTGCAACAATTCCATGACCTAGTGGAGAAAAATGGAATCATGCTCTCATAGAAAACGATGATTCTTTCTAGAAAGAAATTGATTTTCTGGGGATGCATTTTGTTCATGGAGCATACAGCCTAGGGCCACATATTCGTCAAGAACTGCTCAAATTCCCAGACACCAATTTTACAACGAAATAGCTCCAACAATTTTTAGGTGTGATTAATTATGTTAGAGATTTTATCCCTGATGTCTCTACGTATATTTCTCCACTTACAAAAATGCTCAAGAATAATGCCCAAGGTTGGGGGAAGGAACAGGATGAAGCAGTTCCGAGAATAAAATAAATCTCAAAAGAGGTCAAAGCCCTCCATATTCCATCAGACGGGAAAAAGATATTGCAGACAGATGCCAGCAATGAATATTGGAGTGCGATACTTTTTGAAGAAGCAGATGGCCAACGGAAAATATGCGGATATGCCAGTGGAAAGTTCAAAGATGTTGAACAACACTATCATTCCACATTCAAAGAAATTCTTGTCGTAAAGAATGGGATTAAAAAGTTTAATTTTTTTTTAATTCACACAGAGTTTCTTATCGAGATGGATATGAAGGATTTCCCGAAGATGATCCAGATAAATCAAAAGATTATCCCAAATCCGCAGATTCTCAGATGGGCACAATAGTTCTCCCCTTACAAATTCCAAGTAAAGCACCTCAAAGGGAAGGATAATATTCTAGCAGATTCCTATCCAGGCCAGATGAGTTTTCAAAGAGATTTCAAGCCAAGCTGCAGAAGAGGCTAACTAGCCAAATTTTCATGCTTGCAAGCTCACCAGGAGCTAGTTCATCCAGAATAGCAGATCGTCCGCTGGAATTCTTCAGCAAGTTTGTGGACCCGTTTGATCCATCCATCCTTACAGAAAGAAGGACTTTCTATGAGCTTCTAATTTTCAGAAAATATGGAGGATCCATCCTTAAGCCATTCGGAGTCAATCCAGAATACCGATTCTGTCACATATTCATATCAATGCATAATGATTATCCACAAGAGCTATCATAGTTTTTCTGGTACTTATGTCACCAGTATTATATTTTCGTGGAATTCAAGTGCGATATGTTCCGAAGTTTTGACAGGATTGAACCTACTCTCAAAATGTTTCTGCAATGGTTCAAACCATAAAGATATTGGGTTCAATGTTTCAGAGACTCCTATGCAGCAAAAGTGTTCATGTTACATCAACCGATAAAGATTATTGATGGGAGGGTCTATGCTCAACCAGATATTTCACTATGGTCGGAATTCCCCATCTCTATCTTTTCCTTAGAGGATGAATACAGCGAAGCACAGAGAATTATTTTCCAGCAAAATAGGTGTGTCCCAAAGGATATATGGCCGAAAGAATAGGCTCGTTGGAATTACACTGATGACCATCCACATTGGGAAAGAGTTTAGGAAGAAGCAAAGGCGTACTGAGTGCCGTATGAAATAATCAGAGATGAAGTCACTCAGGCTATCACAAAGATAAGGTTGAATTTTCCATCTCAAGATTCAACAAAAATAGATCCAGAGATGACAGGGCCATCCAACAGGAAATGCTACTTCACAAGGTCCCGAAAACGAAGTCTGGAAAATAAAGAAAAATTCAAGAAAAACCATAGACCAGAATGGTGGATCGAGGAAGGATACACAACTCCGCCGTCGACTCCATCAAGCACCGCTCCGTCGGATAAGGCTTACTAACGTGCTTACAAGAAAGACAAAAGCGGACCCTACGAGCACATGTTTGCACATGGTTGTCATGCTTCGGATAATGTTCCCCTCCTTTTATTAGGCTTGTTTTAGTAGGCTTATTTTATTAGGCGTGTCTTATTAGGCTGTCTTATTAGGCTCGCTTTATTAGGCTTGTTTTATTAGGCTGTCTTATTAGGCTCGTTTTATGAGGCTTGTTTTATTAAGCCCTTCACATGTCTAGCGGGGCCCGTGTGCCATGTAAGATAAGTCTTGTGGAAGCCACCAACTCCTATAAATAGTAGGCTATGTAATAGTTAGAAGGCATCAAACAATATCCCTGTTTTCGATATTAATAAAACGTTTGCTTTCTAAATTTCTCTTGTTCTTCTCTTTGAAAGGCATGGAAAGGCTGATATTAAGTTAGTATAGGGTTAGGAAATATTGAGCAAGTTAAGCTTGCTACAAGTATAATAGTTTTCCGAAGCTTTGACAGTATGTCTGTAGTGTGAAAGTTTTTTTTGAGCTGAGTAGCTTGGCTAGGAAGCCAGCCCATTTTGTAGGAAAAACTTTCATATCTATGATCTTTCAAACTGTCCGACTAAGTTGACATGCCATCCTTTGGGTTGTTGAAGTCAGGTTTGTGGCAAGCCGTCCTTCAAGATATTGAAGCCCAGTCCTACTATGTAAGAAAACTATTGTGCTTATAGTCTGGCCGTCTTGCTTGCTGTTTCCCCACCCTCTGCACACCTTATGGTATCAGAGCCAGTCCATCTCTTTCAGAGAGAGGAGCAGTTTAGTAAAAATATGTCTGAGTCGTTACCATCAGCGTCCAACCCTTGTAAGTCCTTAGCAAAAAAAAAATATGTCTCCCACTCTGTATAAAACCCTTTCTTGAAAATATGACTACCTTTATGAAATTGATATCCTACCCAATGAAAACAAAGTGTCTCCCACCGACCTACCACTCATAAACCCATATTCTGCTTTTGCTAAAAAGACATGTTCCCCGTGGTCACAAATCCGTTCCCTGGTCCAACCAAAGCCCAAAGGAGCTAAAGAGTAAGTTGGTGCCTCAAAACTTAACCAGCACCCTATTCTAGCAACTCAAGAGGAACAATTCATCACTCTGCAGATTCCAGATGACTTTCCTATACAGTGGAAAAATCATGGTTTCACCCATATTCATTTTGGTGTTGTTAGAATTGCATTAACATATCATGGAAGAAAAGGCCAACCAGTTGTGGCTCTCCTTGCCCTTCTTGATACCAGATATAATGAATACCAACATGCGAATTTGGGTACCACAGAAGTCACTATATTCTCAAATTTTAACATGTCCCTGTATGATCCATATCTAACGGAGGCTTTAAAGCTCCAAGTCCAAATTCAAGGTGCTCCACAAGGTAAAGATGCTATTCAAGCTACTTTAAACTACAAAATAGCTTGGCGAGTTCAAAATCATGCTATGGATCTCTCTCTTCCAGGTGGAGAAAATGCTTTGCTCTTAAAAGTAGATGCCACCAACGGAACTACCATGTGCACCCAAATCCCAAAACAGCTTTCTAGGGAAGAACATATCAAAGTCCTTCCAGATACATGGGTCACGAATTATGAAAAGTTGAGAGAACCTGTTGAATCTCTCCAATCCTCTGAACCCACTTTTTTCAAAAAACCCGATAAAACAGTTGCCATAAGCTTTGACCACTCTCACTCTAAAAAACCCAACAAAACAACCTTCTCTTTCCAGATGTACCAACCCACATATAACCAAGCACACCAATATGACCTGGAAACATTCTCTTACCATCTCCCAAGTATCATGAGTGAACATGACTTGATAAAGCAGTTCGATATTGATGGTCATGATGTCTGGTGGTTCAAATGTCCTTTCACAGGACACTGCCCATGGGATATCCAATGTGACTGTCAAGATGTCTTGACGATGAAATTGAATGGGATGAACATCATGAAAGAAGAGCTAAATCAAAGAAAAGAGGGAGAAACTCCGAAAGAGAGTTCCGAACAAGGTATGAAGAAAGAGATTCATCTATCGGTTCACTGAGCCGTCCAGGAAAATATGAATTCCTTGTTTCGTACAAATCCCAAAACTGGCCACCTCTCCCTAACCAAAATTTACATCAAAAACCTTCAAACCCAAATATCCCAAAGCTAGAAACACTCATGATGAACCCCCCAAGCTGCAGTCACACCCTTGAATTTCCTTTACAAAAACCTTTTGAAAAAGATGGTGTAAGCCATGCCCCAAAATTCGAAGGCAAAATGTTTTGCTGCCCACTGGAGAAAAGCCACTGACAAGTGAAGTAGAAGCAACAATCAATTGGCAATCTGAAAATACCATTTGCCAAAACAAAGTGTTAACTAATATTAGCACTTCCATCAGAAATGTTGCTCACACATAAGACAAGATGATGAGCAGGGCGGAGACAATTGAGAAAAAAGTGGAACAAGCATCTTCTCAGCATGCTGGACTAATCAAAGCCCTGGAATTGCGAATGACAATCATGCAGTATGAGATTTGTCCACCAGGCACTTCCCTTTTCCACTTCTTTAACCAACAACAAAAGAAAATGGCTGACCTTAAAGAACAAATACAACAACTGAGATATGGTCACCTTGAACCGCAAAAAACACAAAGCTGCCCATCAAAACTCACTTTCTTCCCTATGTCCTCACAAACATACTCACCACCAAAGCTTGACCATTCTTTCACTATGTTCCCATCCACAAAACGAGACCCTATGTCTTTTACCCAAAAAGAAAATGATGAACCTGAGTTTGACATTGCAAAAATGGTCTGGGAAAGGAAAGACTCTATGGTGGCCCAAAAGCAGTCCAAATGGAAGAAAGAACTTGGGGAAGGTTCAAAAGAACCCGAGATGGAAAACTTGATGACCTCGACCCAAAAGATTCCGAACCTCTACGTGCCCCAACCCACAAATGAAATAGAGGTGGATGATACCGTACGATCTAGTGACCAAGATTCATATGATATTTATCCTACGGAAGAAAGCGTTGAGACAAGTGAAGATTCCTCAGTTGACTCTTCAGAAGAAGATAACCCACCAATATTCATGAATCAACCCAGAGAACCGGAAAACCTTGAAGTAGATGATGATCGTGACGGGATGACAGATGAGCCAATTCTAGAAAGAAGGCCAGAACCAACAACAACAAAATTCGTTAGGACTGGATTCCATACTTTCAGTCTGGATGAAATCAAAGTATCCAAATGGCCCCAAAGGATCCAAGATTTCTTCACTTGGATGGTGACAAAAAATCTTGTCGTACGGGAAAAGTACATTATCCTGTCAGAATTCACTTCAAGGTTCTCCGAAATTCTCAGAGACTGGTGGAATTCACTTGGGACACAAGAAAAAAATATGCTTCTCACATCAAAATACGCCGAGAGGTATTTTGTGGAGATACCGACCAAAGGTAAGAAAAACTAAGAAGACAGTACTTCGAAATGAAATGCGTAGCATTTGACAGAGATGTCATCGATATCCATTTTCAGAAGATGGCTAAAATGTTCTTTGAGTTAGGCGGAGAAGCTAGTCTCAAGCAAGCCTTTGTTTCATCACTTCCAAAGATGTTAGCAAGCCGGACCATGATAAAGCTTGCGGAAAGTCTGACCTAATTACTGGGTCAAGCTGTTCATGCCATGTCCCCAGACGAAAAGGAAGATTCAAGCGATTCAAATAGCCAAGGCCTTCAGGAGAAGGATCCCAGTTCAGGAGGCGCACAAAATAATTCAGGAGGAGGAGCCCAGGCAAGTCCCGAAAAAATGATAGACGCTTCATCTACAACAAGATTGGCATTATGCAAAAATTATCCCCAATCCAGAAGGTCAATCAAGCTCATTACTGAAATAGAGGACTACACTGGTATCCATCTAGGTGAAGATGACGATCTTGAATTTGTTCTCTCATTAGAGGATGAACCCACAGAGAAGACCCTATTTTCCATAGATGTGTACAAAGAATATGGCGATGAATATTATCAGATTTCAGAACCAGAGGGAAAGGCTCAAGAAGATATCAACAGCATCATGGTGATCCCGCAGGTCCAACTTAAAGTTTATCCATCCAAATGGGATAAACCAATCCAGGTTATTGCTTTCATGGACACTAGAGCGCCATGTTCACTGATGAACCCAGCCGTCCTTCTTGAGGATCAATGGATTCCACATTTCAAAGATTTCAACACTACTGGGACAGGAGTTCTAACCACCACATTCATCGCAAAGCGTCCAATCACAATTGAATTCTTCCCAGGGTTGAATTTTCGAACAAAGCTGATTGGATCGGATGTCCCAGAAAAAGATCTCATTGTCGGATTTGACATCTTTAGACAACTTAAAGATCCGCTTCTGATCAAAGCCCATTGAATAACGTTCAAAAAATAATTCAATCCATATACAAATGTTTTACGATTATTCCAAATAACTGATGCTGAACAGATCAAGGACATAGAAAAGCACTTGGTGGAGCATTCATGTGCGAATTCTCACAAGGAGTTTATGGGAAAATGTAAAAAGCCTCTATCGCTAAATGAAGAGTTTTTCATTAAACTCCCCATCAAGAAGAATGAAAGCATTAATCCAACGAAGGCAAGTCACTCCGGCATGAATCCAGATCATCTTCAGCTTGCCAAAAAGGAATGCGACGAGCTCTTGGAGTTTGGAATTATCGAGCCCTCTAATTCGCAATGGGCATGCGAGGAGTTCTATGTCAATAAGCGGGCAGAACAAACAAGAGGTAACCTCAGATTAGTCATAAACTATCAACCTCTAAACTATTTGCTCCAAGATGATAAATTCCCTATCCCAAATAAACTCATCCTTTTTTCACACTTAGCCAAAGATAAATAATATTCTAAGTTTGACCTTAAATTGGGGTTTTGGCAATTAGGAATACACCTAGAAGATCGACCAAAAATAGGGTTTTGTATACCCGATCATCACTTTCAATGGAAGGCTATGCCCTTTGAGTTGAAAACAGCACCCTCATTGTTCCAAAAAGCAATGATAAAATTATTTCAACCCATCCTCCATCCATCACTAGCCTACATTGATGACATCTTACTCTTTAGTGATACTATGGAAGAACACCTCACTTTGCTGCAACAATTCCATGACCTAGTGGAGAAAAATGGAATCATGC
Organism: Lycium barbarum; assembly: GCF_019175385.1. Lineage (NCBI taxonomy): Eukaryota > Viridiplantae > Streptophyta > Magnoliopsida > Solanales > Solanaceae > Lycium > Lycium barbarum. The sequence continues at coordinate 89,577,728 of NC_083344.1, forward strand.
TCTCTCAGAAAAAGATGATTCTTGCTAGAAAGGAAATTTATTTTCTGGGGATGCATTTTGTTCATGAAGCATACAGCCTAGGGCCACATATTTGTCAAGAATTATTCAAATTCCCATACACCAATTTTATGACGAAGTAGCTCCAACAGTTTTTAGGTGTGATTAATTATGTTAGAGATTTCATCCCTAATGTCTCTACATAAATTGCTCCACTTGCAAAAATGCTCAAGAAGAATGCCCCATGTTGGGGAAAGGAACAGGATGAAGTAGTTCAGAGAATAAAAGAAATCTCAAAAGAGGTCGAAGCCCTCTATATTCCATTAGACGAGAAAAAGATATTGCAGACAGATGCCAGCAACGAATATTGGAGTGCAGTACTTTTTGAAGAAACAGATGACCAACGAAAAATATGCGGATATGTAAGTGGAAAGTTGAAAGATGCTGAACAACACTATCATTACACATTCAAACAAATTCTAACCATAAAGAATTGGATTAAAAAGTTTAATTTCTTTTTAATTCACACAGAGTTTCTTATCGAGATGGATATGAAGGCTTTCCCGAAGATGATCCAGATAAATCGAAAGATTATCCCAAATCCGCAGATTCTCAGATGGGCACAATGGTTCTCCCCTTACAAATTCCAAGTAAAGCACCTCAAAAGGAAGGATAATATTCTAGCGGATTTCCTATCCAGGCCAGATGAGTTTTCAAAGAGATTTCAAGCCAAGCTGCAGAAAAGGCTAACTAGACAAATTTTCATGCTTGCAAGCTCACCAGGAGCAAGTTTATCCAGAATAGCAGTCCTACTATGTAAGAAAACTATTGTACCTGCAGTCTGGCCATCTTGCTTGTTGTTTCCCCGCCCTCTAGATAAACCAATCCAGGTTATTACTTTCATGGACACTGGAGCGGCATGTTCACTGATGAACCCAGCTGTCCTTCTTATAAAACAGTTGCCATAAGCTTTGACCATTCTCACCTTAAAAAAAACCCAACAAAACAACCTTTTCTTTCCAGATGTACCAAGCCACTTGTAACCAAGCACACCAAGATGACCCTGAAACATTCACTTACCATTTCCAAAGTATCATGAGTGGACATGATTGGATAAATCAGTTCGATAATGAAGGTCATGATGTATGGTGGTTCAAATGTCCTTTCATGGGACACTGCCTATGGGATATCCAACGTGACTGTCAAGAATGTCTTGACGATGAAATTGAATGGGATGAACATCATGCAAGAAGAGACAAATCGGAGAAACTCTGAAAGAGAGTTCCGAACAAAGTATGAAGAAAGAGATTCATCTATCGGTTCACTGAGCCGTCCAGGAAAATATGAATTCCTTGTTCGGAACTCTCTTTTAGAGTTTCTCCCTTTTCAATAGATTTCTGAAGCTTTGACAGTATGTCTGTAGTAGTGTGGAAGTTTTTCCGAGTTGAGTAGCTTGGATAGGAAGCCAGCCCATTTTGTAGGAAAAACTTTCGTATCTATGATCTTTCAAACATTCTGACTAACTTGACAAGCCATCCTTTGGGTTATTGAAGTCAGGTTTGTGGCACGCCGTCCTTCGGGATGTTGAAACCCAATCCTACTATGTAAGAAAACTATTGTGCTTGCAGTCTGGCCGTCTTGCTTGCTGTTTCCCTGCCCTCTACACACTCATGGTATTAGAGCCAGGTTTGAGTGTGTAGAGGGCGGGGAAATAGCAAGCAAGACGGCCAGACTGCAAGCACAATAGTTTTCTTACTTAGTAGGATTGGGCTTCAACATCCCGAAGGACGGCTTGCTACAAACCTAACTTCAACAACCCAAAGGATGGCTTGTCAAGTTAGTCGGATTGTTTGAAAGATCATAGATGTGAAAGTTTTTCCTACAAAATGGGCTGGCTTCCTATCCAAGCTACTCAACTCAGAAAAACTTCCACACTACTACAGACATACTGGCAAAGCTTCAGAAAACTATTGTACTTGTAGCAAGCTTAAATTGCTTAATATTTCCTAACCCTATAGTAACTTAGGATCAGCCTTTCCATGCCGTTCAAAGAGAAAAACAAGAGAAATTTAGAAAGCAAACATTTTATTGATATCGAAAAATTTACAGGGAGATTGTTTTATGCCTTCTAACTATTACATAGCCTCCTATTTATAGGAGTTGGAGGCTTCCACAAGACTTATCTTACATGGCACACGGGCCCCGCTAGACATGTGAAGGGCCTAATAAAACAAGCCTAATAAAACGAGCCTAATAAGATAGCCTAATAAAACAAGCCTAATAAACGAGCCTAATAAGATAACCTAATAAATCACGCCTAATAAAACAAGCCTACTAAAACAAGCCTAATAAAACGAGGAGAACATTATCCGAAGCATGACAACCATGTGCAAGCATGTGACCGTGGGGTCCGCTTTTGTCTTTCTCGAAAGCACGTTAGTAAGCCTTATCCGACGGAGCGATGCTTGATTGAGTCAACGGCGGAATTGTGTATCCTTCCTCGATCCACCATTCTGGTCTATGTTTTTGCTTGAATTTTTCTTTGTTTTCCAGACTTTTTTTTCGCGACCTTGCGTAGTAGCATTTCCTGTTTGATGGCCCTGTCATAGCGGGATCTATTTTTGTTGAATCTTAAGATGGAAAATCCAACCTTATCTTTGTGATATCCTGAGTGACTTCATCTCTGATTATTTCATACAGCACTCGGTACGCCTTTGCTTCTTCTCGAACTCTTTCCCAATGGGGATGGTCATCAGTGTAATTCCAACGAGCCCATTCTTTCGGACATATGTCCTTTGGGACGCACCTGTTTTGCTGGAAAATAATTCTCTGTGCTTTGCTGTATTCATCCTCTAAGGACAAGATAGAGACGGGTTGAGCATAGACCTTCCCATCAATAGTCTTTATCGGTTGATGTAACATGATCACTTTTGCTGCATAGGAGTCTCTGAAACATTGAACCCAATATCTTTGTGGTTTGAACCATTGCAGAAACTTTTTGAGAGCAGGTTCAATCCTGTCAAAACTTCAGAGCATGTCGCACATGAATTCCATGAAAATATAATACTGGTGACACAAGTACCAGAAAAACCATAATAGCTCCGGTGGAAAATCATTGTGCATTGCTACAAATATGTGACAGAAAAGGATGGATCCGCCATATTTTCTGAAAATTAGAGACTCATAGAAAGCCCTTCTTTCTGTAAGGATGGATGGATCAAATGGGTCCATCTGGCCTGGATTGGAAATCCGCTAGAATATTATCCTTCCTTTTGAGGTGCTTTACTTGGAATTTGTAAGGGGAGAACCATTGTGCCCATCTGAGAATCTGCGGATTTGGGATAATCTTTCGATTTATCTGGATCATCTTCGGGAAAGCCTTCATATCCATCTCGATAAGAAAATCTGTGTGAATTAAAAAGAAATTAAAATTTGTAATCCCATTCTTTACGGCAAGAATTTCTTTGAATGTGGAATGATAGTGTTGTTCAGCATCTTTGAACTTTCCACCAGCAAATCTGCATATTTACCGTTAGCCATCTGTTTCTTCAAAAAGTACCGCACTGCAATATTCATTGTTGGCATCTGTCTGCAATATCTTTTTCCCGTCTGAGGGAATATGGAGGGCTTTGACCTCTTTTGAGATTTCTTTTATTCTTTGAACTGCTTCATCCTGTTCCTTCCCCTAACCTTGGGCATTATTCTTGAGCATTTTTGTAAGTGGAGAAATGTACGTAGAGACATTAGGGATAAAATCTCTAACATAATTAATCACACCTAAAAACTGTTGGAGCTACTTCGTTGTAAAATTGGTGTCTGGGAATTTGAGGAGTTCTTGACAAATATGTGGCCCTGGGCTGTATGCTCCATGAACAAAATGCATCCCCAGAAAATCAATTTCTTTCTAGCAAGAATCTTCTTTTTCTATGAGAGCATGATTCCATTTTTCTCCACTAGGTCATGGAATTGTTGCAGCAAAGTGAGGTGTTCTTCCATAGTCTCACCAAAGATTAAGATGTCATCAGTGTAGACAAGTGAAGTATGGAGGATGGGTTGAAATAATTTTATCATGGCTTTTTTGAACAATGAGGGTGCCGTTTTCAACCCATATGGCATGACATTCCATTGAAAGTGATGATCGGGTATAAAAAACCAAACCCCGATTTAAGGTCAAACTTGGAATAGGGAATTTATCATCTTGGAGGAAATAGTTAAGAGGTTGATAGTTTACGACTAATCTGAGTTTACCTCTTGTTTGTTCCATCCGTTTATTGACATAGAATGCCTCGCATGCCCATTACGAATTAGAGGGCTCGATAAGTCCAAACTCCAAGAGCTCTTTGCATTCCCTTTTGGCAAGCTGGAAATGATCTGGATTCATGTCGGAGTGACTTGCCTTCGTTGGATTGATGCTTTCATTCTTCTTGAAGGGGAGTTTAATAAAAAAAAACTCCTCATTTAGCCATAGAGGCTTTTTGCATTTTCCCATAAACTCTTTGTGAGAATCCGCACATGAATGCTCCACCATCTGTTTTTCTATCTCCTTGATCTGTTCATCATCAGTTATTTGCAATAATTGTAAAACATCTGCATATGGCTTGAATTGTTTCTTGAACGTTATTCCATGGGCTTTGATCTGGAGCTAATCTTTAAGTTGCCTGAAGATGTCAAATCCGACAATGAGATCTTTTGCTGGGACATCTGATCCAATCAGCTTTCTTCGAAACATCAACCCTGGGAAGAATTCAATTGTGATTGGATGATTTGTGATGACTGTGGGGGTTAGGACTCCAGTCCCAGCAGTGTTGAAATCTTTGAAATGTGGAATCCATTGATTCTCAGGAAGGACGGCTAGGTTCATCAGTGAACATGCCGCTCCAGTGTCCATGAAAGCAATAACCTGGATTGGTTTATCCCATTTGGATGGATAAATTTTAAGCTGGACCTGCAGGATCACCATGATGTTATTGATATCTTCTTGAGCCTTTCCCTCTGGTTCTGAAATCTGGTAATATTCGTCGCCATATTCTTCGTACACATCCATGGAAAAGAGGGTCTTCTCTGTGGGTTCATCCTCTCATGAGAGAACAGATTCAAGATCGCCATCTTCACCTAGATGGATACCAGTGTAGTCCTCTATTTCGGTAAGAATTTTGATCGACCTTCCGGATTAGGGACAATTTTTTGCATAATGCCCAATCTTGTTGCAGATGAAGCATCTGTCATTTTTTCGGGACTTTCCTGGGCTCCTTCTCCTAAAATATTTTGTGCACCTCCTGAACTGCGATCTTTCTCCTAAAGGCATTGGCCATTTGAATCGCTTGAATCTTCATTTTCGTCTGGGGCATGGCATGAACAGCTTGACCCAGTAATTAGGTCAGACTTCTCGCAAGCTTTATCAAGGGCTGGATTGTTTCGTATGATCTACTTCAAAATAGATCTCTTTGTGCAGATATCATCCAATGCTAGAAATATTGCTTGCCTGATGTAGCCTACCGGTGGGATCGTTATTGATTGGAACTTCTCCTCAATGATCGTCATGTTCCGGCTTGCTAACATCTTTGGAAGTGATGAAACAAAGGATTGCTTGAGACTAGCTTCTCCGCCTAACTCAAAGAACATTTTAGTCATCTTCTAAAAGTGGATATCGATGACATCTCTGTCAAATGCTACACATTTCATTTTGAAGAACTGTCTCCTTAGTTTTTCTGGCCTTTGGCCGGTATATCCACAAAATACTTCTTGGAGTATTTTGATGTTGAAAGAAACGTCTTGGGATGTGAGAAACATATTTTTGTCCTGTGTCCCAAGTGAATTCCACCAGTCTCTGAGAATTCCAGAGAACCTTGAAGTGAATTCTGATAGGATTATGTACTTTTCCCGTTCGACAAGATTCTTTGTCACCATCCAAGTGAAGAAATCTTGGATCCTTTGGGGCCATTTTGATAATTTGATATCATCCAGACTGAAAGTATGGAATCCAGTCCCAACAAATTTTGCGGTTTTTGGTTCTGGCCTTCTTTCTGGAATTGGCTCATATGTCATCCTGTCACGATCATCATCTACTTCAGAGATTTCTGGTTCACTGGGTTGATTCATGAATATTGGTGGGTTATCTTCTTCTGAAGAGTCAACTGAGGAATCTTCGCTTGTCTCAACGCTTTCCTCCGTAGGATCAGTATCATATGAATCTTGGTCACTGGATCCTAGGGTATCATCCTTCTCTATATCATTTGGGGGTCGGGCCACGTAGAGGTTACGAATATTGTGGGCCGGGATCATCAAGTTTTCTAGCTCGGGTTCTTTTGAACCTTCCACGAGTTCTTTCTTTCGTTTGGACTGCTTTTGGGCCGCCATAGAGTCTTTCCTTTGCCTGACCATTTTTGCAATGTCAAACTCAGGTTCATCATTTTGTTTTGGGGTAAAAGACATAGGGTCTCGTTTTGTGGATGGGAACATAGTGAAAGAATGGTCAAGCTTTGGTGGTGAGTTTGTTTGTGAGGACATGGGGGAAAAGGTGGGTTTTGACAGGCAGCTTCGTGTTTTTGTGGTTCAAGGTGACCATATCTCAGTAGCCGTATTTGCTGTTTAAGGTCAGCCATTTCCTTTTGTTGTTGGTTAAAGAAGTGGAAAAGGGAAGTGCCTGGTGGACAAATCTCATACTGCATGTTTGTTATTCGCAATTCCAGGGCTTTGATCAGTCCAGCATGCTGAGAAGTTGCTTGTTCCACTTTTTTCTCAATTGTCTCCACCCTGCTCATCATCTTATTTTGTGTGTGAGCAACATTTCTAATGGAAGTGCTAATATTAGTTAACACTTTATTTTGGCAAATGGCATTTTCGGATTGCCAATTGATTGTTGCTTCTACTTCACTTGTTGGTGGCTTGTCTCCCGTGGGCAGCACAACATTTTTCATTGGAATTTTCGGGCATGGCTTGCACCATCCTTTTCAAAAGGTTGTTGTGAAGGAAATTCAGGGTTGTGGCTGGAGCTTGAGGGGTTCATCATGAGTATTTCTGGCTTTGGGATATTTGGGTTTAAGGTTAGTTATGTAAAATTTGGTTAGGGAGAGGTGGCCAGTTTTAAGGTTTGTACGAAACCAGGAATTCATATTTTCCTGGACGGCTTAGTGAACCGATAGATGATTCTCCTTCTTCGTACCTTGTTCGGAACTCTCTTTCAGAGTTTCTCCCTTTTTTTCTTTGATTTAGCTCTTTTTGCATGATGTTCATCCCACTCAATTTCATCGTCAAGACATTCTTGGCAGTCACATTGGATATCCCATGGGCAGTGTCCCATGAAAGGACATTTGAACCACCATACATCATGACCTTCATTATCGAACTGCTTTATCCAGTCATGTTCACTCATGATACTTGGGAGATGGTAAGAGAATGTTTCCGGGTCATCTTGGTGTGCTGGGTTATAAGTGGGTTGGTACATCTGGAAAGAGAAGGTAGTTTTGTTGGGTTTTTTATGGTAAGAGTGGTCAAAGCTTATGGCAACTGTTTTATCGGGTTTTTCGGAAAAAGTGGGTTCAGAGGATTGGAGAGGTTGAACAGGTTCTCTCAGCTTTTCATGATTTGTGTATCTGGAAGGACTTTGATAAGTTCTTCCCTAGAGAGCTGTTTTAGGATTTGGGTGCATATGGTAGTTTCGTTGGTGGCATCTACTTTTAAGAGCAAAGCATTTTCTCCACCTGGAAGGGAGAGATCCATAGCATGATTCTGAACTCGCCAAGCTATTTGGTAATGTAAAGTAGCCTGAATAGCATCTTTAGCTTGTGGAGCACCTTGAATTTGAACTTGGAGTTTTAAAGCCTCCATTAGATATAACAAAAACTGTCCCAGCATTTAGAGTGACTTCTGTGGTACCCAAATTCGCATGTTGGTACTCATTATGTTCGGTATGAAGAAGGGCAAGGCAAGCCACAACTGGTTGGCCTTTTCTTCCATGAAATGGTAATGCAATTCTAACAGCACCAAAATGGATATGGGTGAAACCATGATTTTTCCACTGTCTAGGAAAATCATCTGGAATCTACAGAGTAATGAATTGTTCCTCTTGAGTTGCTAGAATAGGGTGCTGGTCAAGTTTTGAGGCACCAACATATTCCTTAGGTCCTTTGGGCTTTGGTTGGACCAGGGAATGGATTTGTGACCACAGGGAACATGTCTTTTTAGCAAAAGTAGAATATGGGTTTATGAGGGGTAGGTCGGTGGGAGACACTTTGTTTTCATCAGGTAGGATATCAACTTCATAAAGGTAGTCATATTTGCAAGAAAGGGTTTTATACAGAGTAGGAGACGTACTTATTTTTTCTAAGGACTTACAAGGATTGGACGCATATGGTAACGACTCAGGCATATTTTTACTAAACTGCTCCTCTCTCCGAAAGTGATGGACTGGCTCTAATACCATGGGTGTGTAAACGGCGGGGAAACAGCAAGCAAGACGGTCAGACTGCAAGCAGAATAGTTTTGTTACATAGTAGGACTGGGCTTCAACATCCCGAAGGACGGCTTGCCACAAACCTGGCTTCAACAACCCGAAGGATGGCTTGTCAAGTTAGTCGGACAGTTTGAAAGATTATAGATATGAAAGTTTTTCCCACAAAATGTGCTGGCTTCCTAGCCAAGCTACTCAACTCAGAAAAACATTCACACTATTACAGACATACTGTCAAAGCTTCGGAAAACTATTGTACTTGTAGCAAGCTTAACTTGCTCAATATTTCCTAACCCTATACTAACGTAGGATCAGCCTTTCCATGCCTTTCAAAGAGAAGAACAAGAGAAATTTAGAAAGCAAATATTTTATTATATCGAAAAATTTACAGGGAGATTGTTTGATGCCTTCTAACTATTACATAGCCTCCTAATTATAGGAGATAGAGGCTTCCACAAGACTTATCTTCCACAATACTTATCTTACACGGCACACGGGCCCCGCTAGACATGTGAAGGGCCTAATAAAACAAGCATAATAAAACGAGCCTAATAAGACAGCCTAATAAAACAAGCCTAATAAGATAGCCTAATAAAACACGCCTAATGAAACAAGCCTAATAAAACGAGGGGAACATTATCCGAAGCATGAAAACCATGTGCAAGCATGTGATTGTGAGGTCCTCTTTTGCCTTTCAGGTAAGCACGTCAGTAAGCCTCATCTGACGGAGCGGTGCTTGATGGAGTTGACGACGGAGTTGTGTATCCTTCCTCGATCCACCATTCTGGTCCATGTTTTGGCTTGAATTTTTCTTTGTTTTCCGGACTTCATTTTTGCGACATTGTGTAGTAGCATTTCCTGTTGGATGGCCCTGTCATATTTGGATCTATTTTTGTTGAATCTTGGGATGGAAAATTCAACCTTATCGTTGTGATAGCCTGAGTAACTTCATTTCTTATTATTTCATAAGGCACTCGGTACTCGTTTGCTGCTTCTCTAACCCTTTCCCAATGGGGATGGCCGTCAGTGTAATTCCAATGAGCCCATTCTTTCGGCCATATCTCCTTTGGGACGCACCTATTTTGCTGCAAAATAATTCTCTGTGCTTCGCTGTATTCATCCGCTAAGGACAACATAGAGACGGGGAATTCCGACCATAGTGAAATATTTGGTTGAGCATAGACCTTCCCATCAATTATCTTTATTGGTCGATGTAACATGAACACTTTTGCTGCATAGGAGTCTCTGAAACATAGAACCCAATATCTTCTTGGTTTGAACCATTGCAGAAACATTTTGAGAGCAAGTTCAATCCTGTCAAAAGTTCAGAACATGTCGCACTTGAATTCCATGAAAATATAATCCTAGTGACATAAGTACCAGAAAAATCATAATAGCTCCTGTGGAAAAACATTATGCATTGCTACGAATTTGTGACAGAATGGGTATTCTGGATTGACTCCGAATGGCTTAAGGATGGACCCTCCATATTTTCCAAAAACTAGAAGCTCATAGAAAGTCCTTCTTTATGTAAGGATAGGTGGATCAAACGGGTCCACAAACTTGCTGAAGAATTTCGGCGGATGATCTGCTATTCTGGATAAACTAGCTCCTGGTGAGCTTGCAAGCATGAAAATTTGGCTAGTTAGCCTTTTCTGTAGCTTGGCTTGAAATCTCTTTGAAAACTCATCTGGCCTGGATAGGAAATCTGCTAGAATATTATCCTTCCATTTGAGGTGCTTTACTAGGAATTTGTAAGGGGAGAACCATTGTGCCCCTCTGAGAATCTGTGGATTTGGGATAATCTTTGGATTTATCTAGATCATCTTCGGGAAAGCCTTCATATCCATCTCAATAAGAAACTCTGTGTGAATTAAAAAGAAATTAAACTTTTTAATCCATTCTTTACGGCAAGAATTTCTTTGAATGTGGAATGATAGTGTTGTTCAGCATCTTTGAACTTTCCACTGGCATATCCGCATATTTTCCGTTGGCCATCTGTTTCTTCAAAAAGTACCGCACTCCAATATTCAGTACTGGCATCTGTCTACAATATCCTTTTCCCGTCTGATGGAATATGGGAGGCTTCGACCTCTTTTGAGATTTCTTTTATTCTCTGAACTGCTTTATCCTGTTCCTTCCCCCAACCTTAGGCATTCTTCTTGAGCATTTTTGTAAGTGGAGAAATGTATGTAGAGACATTAGGGATAAAATCTCTAACATAATTAATCACACCTAAAAACTGTTGGAGCTGCTACATTGTAAAATTGGTGTCTGGGAATTTGAGGAGTTCTTGACAAATATGTGGCAGGGGCTGTATGCTCCATGAACAAAATGCATCCCCAGAAAATCAATTTCCTTTCCAGCAAGAATTAACTTTTTCTGTGAGAGCATGATTCCATTTTTCTCCACTAGGTCATGGAATTGTTGCAGCAAAGTGAGGTGTTCTTCCATAGTATCACTAAAGAGTAAGATGTCATCAATGTAGACTAGTGATGTACGGAGGATGGGTTGAAATAATTTTATCATGGCTTTTTGGAACAATGAGGGTGCCGTTTTCAACCCAAAGGGCATGACCTTCCATTGAAAGTGATGATCAGGTATACAAAACTCTGTTTTTTCGTCTATCTTCTGGGTGTATTCCTAATTGCCAAAACCCCGATTTAAGGTCAAACTTGGAAAAGTATTTAGCTTTGGCTAAGTGTGAAAAAAGGGTAAGTTTATTTGGGATAAGGAATTTATCATCTTGGAGTAAATAGTTAAGAGGTTGATAGTTTATGACTAATCTGAGTTTACCTCTTGTTTGCTCCGCCCGTTTATTGACATAGAACGCCTCGCATGCCCATTGCGAATTTGAGGGCTCGATAAGTCCAAACTCCAAGAACTCTTTGCATTCCCTTTTGGCAAGCTAGAGATGATCTGGATTCATGCCGGAGTGACTTGCCTTCGTTGGATTAAGGCTTTCATTCTTCTTGAAGGGGAGTATAATGAAAAAGTCCTCATTTAGCCATAGAGGCTTTTTGCATTTTCCCATTAACTCCTTGTGAGAATCCGCACATGAATGCTCCACCAACTTCTTTTCTATCTCCTTGATCTGTTCATCATCAGTTGTTTGCAATAATCGTAAAACATCTGCATATGGATTGAATTGTTTCTTGAATGTTATTCCATGGGCTTTGATCTGGAGCTGATCTTTAAGTTTCCTGAAGATGTCAAATCCGACAATGAGATCTTTTCCTGGGACATCTGATCCAATCATCTTTGTTCGAAACTTCATCCCTGGGAAGAATTCAATTGTGATTGGATACTTTGTGATGACTGTGGTGGTTAGGACTCCAGTCCCAGCAGTGTTGAAATCTTTGAAATGTAGAATCCATTGATTCTCAGAAAGGACGGTTGGGTTCATCTGTGAACATGCAGCTCCAGTGTCCATGAAAGCAATAACCTGGATTGGTTTATCCCATTTGGATGGATAAACTTTAAGCTGGACCTGCGGGATCACCATGATGTTGTTGATATCTTCTTGAGCCTTTCCCTCTGGTTCTGAAATCTGGTAATATTCATCGCCATATTCTTCGTACAAATCCATGGAAAAGAGGGTCTTCTCTGTGGGTTCATCCTCTCATGAGAGAACAGATTCAAGATCGCCATCTTCACCTAGATGGATACCAGTGTAGTCCTCTATTTCGGTAAGAAGTTTGATCGACCTTTCGGATTAGGGAAATTTTTTTGCATAATGCCCAATCTTGTTGCAGATGAAGCATCTGTCATTTTTTCGGGACTTGCCTGGGCTCCTTCTCCCGAAATATTTTGTGCGCCTCCTAAACTGCGATCATTCTCCTGAAGGCTTTGGCCATTTGAATCGCTTGAATCTTCCTTTTCGTCTTGGGGCATGGCATGAATAGCTTGGCCCAGTAATTAGGTCGGACTTCCCGCAAGCTTTATCAAGGGCTGGATTGTTTCGTATGATCTGCTTCAAAACAGATCTCTTTGTGCAGATATCATCCAATTCTAGAAATATTGTTTGCCTGATGTAGCCGACTGGTGGGATCATTATTGATTGGAACTTCTCCTCAGTGATCGTCACGGTCCGGCTTGCTAACATCTTTGGAAATGATAAAACAAAGGCTTGCTTGAGGCTAGCTTCTCCGCGTAACTCAAAGAACATTTTATTCATCTTCTGAAAATGGATATCGATGACATCTTTGTCAAATTCTACGCATTTCATTTCGAAGAACTGTCTCCTTAGTTTTTCTTGCCTTTGGCCGGTATCTCCACAAAATACTTCTTGGAGTATTTTGATGTTGAAAGAAAAGTATTGGGATGTCAGAAACATATTTTTGTCCCGTGTCCCAAGTGAATTCCACCTGTCTCTGAGAATTCCGGAGAACCTTGAAGTGAATTCTGACAGGATCATGTCCTTTTCCCGTTCGACAAGATTCTTTGTCACTGTCCAAGTTAAGAAATCCTGGATCCTTTGGGGCCATTTTGATACTTTGATATCATCCAGGACTGAAAGTATAGAATCCAGTCCCAACAAATTTTGTGGTTGTTGGTTCTGGCCTTCTTTCTAGAATTGGCTCATCTGTCATCCTGTCACGATCATCATCTACTTCAGAGATTTCTAGTTCTCTGGGTTGATTCATGAATATTGGTGGGTTATCTTCTTCTGAAGAGTCAACTAAGGAATCTTCGCTTGTCTCAACGCTTTCTTCAGGATCAGTATCATATGAATCTTGGTCACTGGATCCTAGGGCGTCATCCTCCTCTATATCATTTGTGGGTTGGGCCACGTAGAGGTAAGGAATATTGTGGGCCGAGATCATCAAGTTTTCCAGCTCGGGTTCTTTTGAACCTTCCCCGAGTTCTTTCTTCTGTTTGGAATGCTTTTGGGCCACCATAGAGTCTTTCCTTTCCCAGAACATTTTTGCAATGTCAAACTCAGGTTCATCGTTTTGTTTTTTGGGGTAAAAGACATAGGGTCTTGTTTTGTGGATGGGAACATAGTGAAAGACTGGTCAAGCTTTGGTGGTGAGTATGTTTGTGAGGACATGGGGAAAAAGGTGGGTTTTGATGGGCAGCTTTGTGTTTTTTTTGGTTCAAGGTGGCCATATCTCAGTAGCCGTATTTGTTCTTTAAGGTCAGCCATTTCCTTTTGTTGTTGGTTAAAGAAGTGGAAAAGGGAAGTGCCTGGTGGACAAATCTCATACTGCATGTTTGTCATTCGCAATTCCAGGGCTTTTATCAGTCCAGCATGCTGAGAAGATGCTTGTTCCACTTTTTCTCAATTGTCTCCACCCTGCTCATCCTCTTGTTCTGTGTGTGAGCAACATTTCTGATAAAAGTGCTAATATTAGTTAACACTTTGTTTTGGCAAATGGCATTTTCGGATTGCCAATTGATTGTTGCTTCTACTTCACTTGCTAGTGACTTTTCTCCAGTGGGCAGCACAACATTTTGCCGTGGAATTTTTGGGGCATGGCTTGCACCATCTTTTTCAAAAGGTTTTTGTGAAGGCAATTCAGGGGTGTGACTGGAGCTTGCGGGGTTCATCATGAGTATTTCTGGCTTTGGGATATTTGGGTCTGCAGGTTTGTGATATAAATTTTCGTTTGGGAGACGTGGCCAGTTTTGGGGTTTGTACGAAATAAGGAATTCCTATTTTCCTGGATGGCTCAGTGAACCGATAGATGAATCTCCTTCTTCATACCTTGTTCGGAACTCTCTTTCAGAATTTCTCCCTTTTTTCTTTGATTTGGCTCTTCTTGCATGATGTTCATCCTATTCAATTTCATCGTCAAGACATTCTTGACGGTCACATTGGATATCCCATCGGTAGTGTCCCGTGAAAGGACATTTGAACCACTATACATCATGACCTTCATTATCGAACTACTTTATCCAATCATGTTCACTCATGATACTTGGGAGATGGTAAGCGAATGTTTCAGGGTCATCTTGGTGTGCTTGGTTATAAGTGGGTTTGTACATCTGGAAAGAAAAGGTTGTTTTGTTGGGTTTTTTAAGGTGAGAGTGGTCAAAGCATATGGCAACTATTTATCGGTTTTTTCAGAAAAAGTGGGTTCAGAGGATTGGAGAGGTTCAACAGGTTCTCTCAGGTTTTCATAATTCGTGACCCATGTATCTGGAAGGACTTTTATACGTTCTTCCCTAGAGAGCTATTTTGGGATTTGGGTGTACATGGTAGTTCCATTGGTGGCATTTACTTTTAAGAACAAAGCATTTTCTCCACCTAGAAGGGAGAGATCCATAGTATGATTCTGAACTCGCCAAGCTATTTGGTAATGTAAAGTAGCCTAAATAGCATCTTTAGCCTGTAGAGCACCTTGAATTTTGACTTGGAGTTTTAAAGCCTCCGTTAGATATGGATCATATAGGAATATGTTAAAATTTGGAAATATAGTGACAAAAACTGTCCCATCATTTAGAGTGACTTCTGTGGTACCCAAATTCGCATGTTGGTACTCATTATATCTGGTATCAAGAAGGGCAAGGCGAGCCACAACTGGTTGGCCTTTTCTTCCATGATTTGCTAATGCAATTCTAACAGCACCAAAATGGATATGGGTGAAACCATGATTTTTCCACTGTCTAGGAAAATCATCTGGAATCTGCAGAGTGATGAATTGTTCCTCTTGAGTTGCTAGAATAAGGTGCTGGTCATGTTTTGAGGCACCAACATATTCTTTAGCTCCTTTGGGCTTTGGTTGGACCAGGGAACAGATTTGTGACCACGGGGAACATGTCTTTTTAGCAAAAGCAGAATATGGGTTTATGAGGGGTAGGTCGGTGAGAGACATTTTGTTTTCATCAGGTAGGATATCAACTTCATAAAGGTAGTCATATTTGCAAGAAAGGGTTTTATACAGAGTAGGAGAAATATTTATTTTTGCTAAGGACTTACAAGGGTTGGACGCAGATGGTAATGACTCAGACATATTTTTACTAAATTGCTCCTCTCTCTGAAAGAGATGGACAAGTCCGTCCAGATACATGGGTCACGAATTACGAAAAGCTGAGAGAACCTATTGAACCTCATGCCAATTGATTGTTGCTTCTACTTCAGGACTTTCCTGGGCTCCAAGCGGACCCCACGGTCTGTGACAGTTTTTGTCACTATATTCCCAAATTTTAACATGTCCCTGTATGACCCATATCTAACGGAGGCTTCAAAACTCCAAGTCCAAATTCAAGGTGCTCCACAAACTAAAGATGCTACTCAAGCTACTTTACATTACCAAATAGCTTGGAGAGTTCAGAATCATGTTATGGATCTCTCCCTTCCAGGTGGAGAAAACATCTACGTCCAACCCTTGTAAGTCCTTAGCAAAAATAAATATGTCTCCTACTCTATATAAAACCGGCGGGGAAACAGGTCTTGCTTGCTGTTTCCCCCCCCCCCCCCCCCCCCCCCGACAATGACGTATACTTTGGTTCTGATTATGTTTGACTTATACCTGTTTATTTATATGCCTATCTTGCCTTACTGTCAGGATTATGTTAGCTATACTTAGTCGGCCTATGATACCTACCAATACTGTGGTTTTTTACTGACCTGCACTTGATGCAATCTTTTATGAATGCAGAGTTCTAGGTCGGGTTTTCTTCCGGCTCCCGTGGCTGATAGTCGCTATCAGGACTGCTTCGAGTTTACAAGGTGAGCACGAGATGTTCCCTGCCTTGAAGACTCCTCTTATTATGTCTTACTTTTCTATTTCGACACATAGATAGATTTGATATATTATTATATTCCAGACTTGTATATTTAAACTTAGATGCTCTTGTATGGCTTAGACCAGACCCTGGGGGTATTTCCTTATTTTTGCACTATTCCTATTATATTTTATTGTAAGAGTTACGTGATTATTTTCTTCCGCTTGATTGATTAATTATTTATGTCTTTATTTTCGTTGGGTTGAGGGTTCGCTTACCGAGGTGAGAAAGGTAAGTGCCCGCACGACTTAGCCAAATTGGGTCATGACAAGTTGGTATCAGAGACCTAAGTTACCCGAGCTATAATACTAGAGCGTGTCTAGTAGAGTCTCGTGGATCGGTACGGTGAGCTCCGTACTTATCTGCGAGAGGCTATAGGACATTTCAGAAATCTCACTTCCTTTCATTCTTTCATGCCACTTTATTCTAATTGGTATATGGAAAGATCAAATTAGTATCTGACTCCTATCTCTTCTCTTATAGATGGTGAGGACTCAAGCTACTATAGCCCGAGGTCAGGTGCCAGAGCCCGCAGCTAAGGCTGGCACCCGAGGGCGAGCGACAGCCCGAGGATGCGGCAGAGCTGAAGGCCACGGGGCTGCCCCAGCTAGCAGCAGGGTTCCTGCGGTAGGACAGCGGCTTAAGAGATATCCTTCTCCAGAGCTCGAGGATCAGCGGGATCGAGACCCGGCCGTAGAGGATGTGGCCCCAGTACGGACACAGCCCGAGGTTACTTCTGATCAGGCTATGCATGATACTATGGCCAAAGTCTTACTTCATCTAGATGCCCAGCAGGCTGCCGCTGGCGTTACTACTTTTGGTAGAGGTTCACAGACTAGAGTTAGGGCGCAGACCCTTGAGCCGGGACCTACTCGGGTAGCACACCCCGCTGCAGCTATGGCTCCCCATATTAATGCGGTACCCGCTCCTGGTGATGATCTTAGGCCTATAGAGGCTGCTGTTATGACAGTGTCTGATCAGGATCTTGGTGGGAGGTTCAGGAAGTTAGAGTCGCCAAGGGTTTCAGGTACTTCTTCTGAGGACGCTTATGAGTTCATTCTGAATAAGCATGAGCTGCTACATAGAATAGAGATCGTGGAGACCCATGGAGTTGACTATGTATCCTACCAGTTTCGCGGCAACGCGTAGACTTGGTGGAGGTATTTTGTTGCTTGCAGACCTGAGGGTTCCCCTCCCTTCAGTTGGACTAAATTTTACCGGGCCTTCCTTGAGAAGTATGTGCCCTGGTCTTTGAGAGAGGCGCGTAGGGAGGCGTTTCTACGTCTGCAATAGAGGGGTATGACCGTTGAGGCCTATGTGACTCATTATCTGTTTCTGGCACATTATTCCACCCCCTTGATCCCTACTAAGCCTGACAGGATTAGGAGTTTTGTTAGCGGGTTGGTCGGTCCACTTCAAATTCCTTGCCTTCAGATGGAGGCTATGGGGGCTACCTTCCAGTCCATCATTGAGCATGCTTCTTTGGTTGAGGCCACTAAGGCTCATGCATTTGGAGGTGGTGGTGACAAGAAACCGCATCAGACTGAAAGTTATGGTGGTTCTAGTTCGAGGGGTGCCGGTCAGTCTTCTTAGTTGTATCAGCCATATTTCGGCCGCCCTGTGCACTCATCTTTGCAGAATACCCCCAGTGAGCCACCCAGACAAAGAGCTCATGAGAGTTCATTTTCTAGACCAGTAGACTAGGTTATTTTATCCGGGTCCTCAACTTGAGTTTATCAGCCTTCGTTCCCTTTGATCTACTTTCCATGTGGAGAGGTTGGACATATTGCTAGGAGGTGTCCTTGACCCAGACAGGATTATCAGCCACGGAGGACTCCGGTATCTCTGGTTGTCGAGGTGGTGCTTTTTAGAGGGACGACGCTCAGTCAGGCCGAGATGGTTCTCATGGTTCCAGAGATGGATCCCAAGTAGCTAGAGGTGGTTCCCAAAATGCGAGAGGGGGATCTCAAAATGGACATGGTGGGGCCTATTGTTACTCGTTTCCGAGTAGGCCTGTGGCGGAGGCCTCAAATGTTGTTATTACAGATACTATTTTTGTCTGTCATAGAGCAACATCTATGTTGTTAATCCTGGATCCACTTATTCGTATATGTCTGCATATCATATCCTTGGATGGGATTTTCCTTAAGATAGCATAGATATACTTGTTCATGTGGATACTCCGGTCTTATTTGGTTATTTTTATGGGGTATGACACTTGGGTAGATTTGATTATTCTCGGTATGGTAGACTTTGATATTATATTGGGGATGTCCTGGCTTTCTCGTTATCACGCGATATTGGACTGTCACTCCAAGACAGTCACCTTAGCCAGGTCGGGTATTTCTAGACTTGAGTAGAGGGGTACTCCTATTCCTGCTCCAAAAAAAGATCATTTCCTTCCTCCAGGAGAAGAAGTTAGTCAATAAGGGGTGTTTAGCCTATCTGGCTCATATGCGAGACAAGACTGTTGCATCTCCACCACTTGAGTCTATTCCTATTGTGAATGAGTTCGCGGAGGTATTCCCTTCTAATCTGTCGGGTATGCAACCCGATCGTGACATTGATTTCTTTATTGATTTGGATCTGGGCACTCGCCCTATTTCTATTCCACCATGTCGGATGGCACTTGCTGAGTTGAGAGAGCTTAAGGAGTAGTTACAGGATTTATTGAGCAAGGGGTTCATTAGACCGAGTGTTTCCCCTTAGGTGCTCCTATGTTATTTGTAAAGAAGAAAGATAAGAACATGAGGATGTGCATTGATTATCGCCAGGTGAACAAGGTTACCATTCGGAACAAGTGCCTTATGCCTCGCATTGATGATCTATTTGACCAGCTTCAAGGTGCTTCAGTATTTTCGAAGATTGACTTGCGTTCAGCCTACCGTCAGTTGAGGATCAGGGTTGAGAATATTTCGAAGACAGCCTTTCGGACGAGATATGGCCATTATGAGTTTCTAGTGATGTCTTTTGGGCTTACCAATGGCCCGACTACATTTATGACTCTGATGAATGGCAGTTTTAGTCCATTCCTTGATTCCTTCGTGATTGTGTTTGTTGATGATATATTGGTGTATTCCAAGAGTAAAGAGGAGCATGAGAGCCATCTTCGTACTGTTCTTAAGCTGTTGAAGAAGCATATCATGTTTGCTAAGTTTTCTAAGTATGCGTTCTAGTTGAAGTCTGTGGCATTCTTGGGCCAAGTTGTGTCTAAGGATGGGATTATAGTTGACCCACAGAAGATTGAGGTTGTGAGGGGTTAGGCGAGGCCCACTACTGTTACTGAGGTTCATAGTTTTGTGGGTTTGGCCAGATATTACCGGTGGTTTATGAAGGGTTTTGCTGCTATTGCTTCATCCTTGACCAGATTAACTCAGAAGGATGTTCCCTTCCAGTGGTCAGATGATTGTGAGGAGATCTTTCAAAAGCTCAAGCATCTTTTGACTTCAGCCCTGATCTTAGCATTACCCATGGAAGGTAAGGATTTCGTGATCAATTGTGATACCTCTCGTGTGGGTTTGGGCGTTGTGTTGATGCAGGAGAGTAGAGTGATATCTTATGCCTCCCGTCAGTTGAAGATTCATGAGAAGAATTACCATGCCCATAATTTGGAGTTGTTGGCTGTGGTCTTTACTTTGAAGGTTTGGAGGCACTATTTGCACAGTGTCCATTGTGAGGTTTTCACCGATCACCGTAGTCTTCAGCATGTGTTTACCCAGAGAGATCTTAATTCCAAACAGCACTAATGGATGGAGCTCCTGAAGGACTATGACAACTCGATTCGTTATCATCCCAGAAAGCCAATGTGGTGGCTGATGCCTTGAGTCACAAGGCAGTGAGCATGAGGAGTTTAGCTCGATTGATTGTTTCCGAGCGTCTGTTGGCCATAGAGGTTTAGACTCTGGCAAACAGTTTCGTTTTCCTTGATATTTCAGCCTCAGGCAGGATTTGGGCTTGTGTAGAGGCGAGGTCGTCTTTAGTGGATCAGATCCGGACTCATCAGTTTGAGGATGCTCAGTTGAGCAAGATTCGAGATAGAGTTTTGAGGGGTGAGGCCAAGGAGTCCGTGATAGATGTTGACACCCAATTTTGTCCCTCCTTTATTCCAATTCTTTTTCTTGAGCTTCTAAATTATTAATAAACTAAATATCTTGTTTTTCGCCCTTACTTTATTACTATTGCTACTACTATATTATTATAGATAAGTGTTGTTACTTTATTAATACCTCGTACATTGCTACTTACTCATTACATATTGATCATAAAACTAACCTAGATAATATTCCTACTCTATTATTTATATTTTATTAAATCACACCTTATTAATGCTAATGGCTAAATTATTATTATCATATATACATATGTAGTATTTTGTTAATACAAAGAAGCCCAAAGAATAAATTAGAATAGGGAAAGAGGCCATTTAATTCAGCCCAAAACAACCCGCGTTTTACATCCAAATCAGTCAACTATTTGAAAACCGAAACTATTTTCAGACCAGCCCAAGGTCAGTCCTAAAGCCCACTTAGGTTGAGGCCCAATTCGTGTAGGACCAGCCTAACAAAATGCCATTCAACCAAAACCCAACAACACATACATATTAGCCTCTTTCTAAATTTCCTAAACCTAATTTCTATCCATCACAGCCGCTCACTTTTCTTCTCCATTTTGAGTAAAACTCCAAACATTCTTTCACCATGTACAGAGGTTGTATATTCTATTTTCATGCTATTGCTTTGTCTCTACCTTTATCAGTCACATGAAGGCCATAGACATCCAAAACCCCAGCGTTCGAGTTCAGATGACTCTGTTTGACCTTTGATTCAAAATTAAAAGGTGAAATCCCGCCCTAAAAACCCTAGGATTCGCCTATATATACATCTCAAATATTCAGCCTAAAGGGACCTTGAACAAGCTAAAAACTTTACCACACTCAACATTTTCATCTTGACTACTACTCTAAATATTAGAATTGCCTAAGCTTTTCATTCGATCTCGGCGGACTTTAGCCACAGCAGAAACTTTCAAACTCATTTGTGTCGAGGTTCGGATCTCTTCATAACGAGAGAGTAGATTCGAGGCCCCGACGTCCTAGTTCACTGCACCACAAAAAGGTTAGATCTAAACTAATACTTATAATTTTCATTTAATAGCTTACTGCGTTTATCATGTTGTAGTTGGAAATTGTAAGTTGACTGAAGAATCTGTGTTTGATGACCTGTTAGAGACCATGAGCTATATTTTTGTATTACCTGTTTAGTGTTCATGATTTAAAGAAACGTCACCGAAAAAGTATTTTATGTCTTAGTTTTAGATATCATGTTCATGAGTCATATCATTTTCTTTTCCAAGTGTTAAAATGAGATATCTGGAGTTTTTAGTATAGTAGCTTTGTTTTATAATCCATAAAGTCATAGTTATAATTAGCAAGTAGAAATGTTGTTCATGGCCAAGGGATAATAAATACATATCTGCCTAAGTATTGTTATAAAGGATGTATGTAGGTTTGTCTAGATATGAACACTAATGTCTTCATCTGCTCTATTTGTTAATGTTTGGAGCCATGTCCTGATCAACAAATCTCATACTATTGTAAAAGAGAATTTTACATAATGACTATGTGATCATTGTATTTACTTTCGCACATTAATAAGGATCATCTTCCTTTTTCTAACTTCTCTTTTCTTTTCTTTTCTTTTTTTTACCTGAACACAGGAGCCGAAGAGTCCCACTCTATGACTCAACGTCACTGAAACGTGCATATGCATCTTCCATTGTGTCTCTCCTCCCTTGAAATACATCCAAAGAGAGGGTCGAGCTAAACGGCGAACCCCTGGAAACTTTGCTCTTCTACAGGAAATAAAATATGGCTTTACTTCATCCTTTTTTTTTTTTATTCCTTAATGTTGCTTATTTGCTGGTGTGATTTCCATTTATTTGTGTTTGGTAATTAGTAGTTAATAGATTCACTTTTCTTAATTATATAGAGTCTTTCTTTTAGTTAACACTAAAATACTTATTTGATCACCTTATGTGTTTCCTTTAGTCAAGAACGCGATTTTTCCTCACGTCTTAATTACTTTTCCTACCCAAAAACGTCATTGGTGTTAAATGAATTAAGCTAACTGGTTTTTGGCTTTTAGTCTTTTTATTTAATTTAGAAAACTAGCAGTTTCACTCTACCAACTTTGGGTTCAAACTAGAGTAACCTTTCTTTCAAAATAACAAAGATGATAGTAGACCATTCTTTAGTATAAAACAACGTTTTTGGTCTTAGTCCACTTTTAACCTTAAATACTTTCTTATAAAAAAATACATTCGGAAATCTGAAGCTGTTTTTCGTTTCTCAACTCTTAATCATGAGTCATTTTGTTAAAGTGTTCGTTACTTCGATCAATCCAAGGAATACGAATTAATTCTTTTTAAAAAAAAAAGTTAACCTAGTTACCCACAAGGCCTTCTAATTAACATAAGTCCGGTCAGTTAACCATTATTAATGGATCTTAAAGGATGCTTAATATCTTCCCTTTAGATTACTTGAACCCTTACCTAGCATCTTTTGGTTTCGTAGACATTAAAACGGAGTTAACTTTAGATAATTACTTTATTAACTTTATGTGTCCTAATTCACCATAATAATTAGGTGGCGACTCCTTAACTTTAATTAACCCCGAAATTATCGGAATGTTGTAAACAATTTTGACCCTGGTTGAAATGGGGTATAACAGCTTGGCGACTCCGCTGGGGAAATTTAAGTTCTAACCATAACGGACTTAGTTTAATCAAGCTCTATGTGCTAACTGAATTACTTTACTTGCTTTAAATTGTTTCACATGCTATAAATTGTTTGCGTAATATATTGTTTGTTTGATATAAATTGATTGCATGATCTATTGTTTTGTTTGATTAAATTGTTTATGTGTTACTTGCTTTGATATAAATTGTCATTTTGTTTCACTTTTCTCCACTTTTGGAAATTCACACTATCACATGTACACGCGAGGTGTGTTTTGCGCACTAGCAAATTTCTTTCAAAATCCCAAATTATAGGAGAGTTGGCATATGCGCGGGGTGTCCGGCTTTTCCGTGTGACCGCGTAGCCTTTTCACTCGAGTTGTCCGCTCGGGAACCTTACGTCCAGTGAACCCACCCTTATTCAACCTAGAGTAGAGCTAAACCAACACTCTTTATTAGGATCATACATTTCATGACCTAGGAGATTTAATACCCTTGGTGTATTAAGCCCATTAGATGACTTTACCCAAATGTCCAAGTGGGTCCACGACCCCAAGTGACACTCATCATAATCTATGTGCATGTTGAAGGATAAGTGTGCCTAAATATTGACCATTCGCTCTAAATAAATAAACTTTAGGAGGGAGGGAATGACTAATGTTTCTATGAGAGGTATAAAGACTTACTGGAGTATGCTTCGCCAGACGAGAACCGAGGTCATCTCAAAATGGAGCCAAGAAGTTTAAACATGTCAAATTTGTATTTACTTTATTTAGATAAGGAAGTACTTTATGTGGTATTCCTTTGACATGTAATAAGTGTTACACCACATTTGTACTTTATTTTTGAGAAATAGAATTTGTTTAATTAGCCAAGAGCAATGGGATGGCGTATTATGGCACATTTTACCCTTCAAACAACGTAGGCCTACCTCCAGCACAAAGAGGTCACATGCATATTAGGACGCGTTATCCATATTTGATACACATGTATTATTTGTTTTATGAATTTGCTACTTTACTATTTACTTGACTCTGCTTGATTACCTATTTGCTACATGATTTACTTGATCATGATTTTTCTTGATATTTTCATCTGAAACTAACATCATTTATATTTTTCTTTTCTTTTTGATGTTTTTCATTTTTATTTTTTTATTACTCCCAAAAGAAAAGTTGATTTATGTTGACTCCGCCATGGTTGACCAAACACGTCTCATGAGGTTCAAGAGGGCAGCAACTTCATTTCCTAACTGGATGGTTAAAAGAAGAGGACAATGTGTGATCCATATGATGCTAATTTAACAAATGCCATGATTCTTGGTGACAATTCCTGGACTTCTAAAGATAATACCTCCACTTGGTATAAAGAACATCTCGCCCATCTAGAACAAGAAATCAAAAAATTGCGAGAAGAGTTGAATTGGGTTATGGACTTAGCCGACCTATCCATTACCACTACGCCAAATCAACCTCAATTCTCATCCATTAATTTGCCTCCACAACGCCCTTTGCTGATCAATAATATCCCACCTCCAATTACCTCCACAAGTTCTCCACTTGTTTACATTCCTAACGCCTCAACCAATCCATCACCCGTAAACTCTCATCAACCGTCCACAACTAAGAATACCCTTACTATCCAAACCTATCCAATCACCCAACATATATCAAGGGCACATGTTTCCACTTCTAACGCGCAACATGTAGTCAAATCACAAATCATTTTAATGTAATACGAACTACGCTGACCTGATTCCCTCGGCAGGATACATAGGCAACCCATATAGGGTTCGGTTGCATTATAGCAGAAAACAAATCATTATTATTGGTATGTAAGGAGAACTACGCATGGCCTGATTCCTTCGGTGGGATACGTAGGCTATCGACATACGGTTCGGTCATATTTAGGTAGAAGTCCAACAAACCTTTTACCATTTATGTTTGAACTACGCCTGACCTGATTTCCTCGGAGGGATACGTAGGCAACCTATATAAGGTTCGGTCTCACTACAACATAAGTTTAGTATACTCTTCTGAAACCAAAACTGGAGAAATTTTGGGAAGACATGGGCAAGGAACGACTAGACACTGTCAAGCTACACTTGATTAAGGCTACCAGACATGAAGTACTATAGACAAAGGATGTTTCAATTGTTTCAGAAGTGTCATAATCTAAAAGTTGGCACAAATTTTTTACAACCTATATACATCTATTTATATACATACCTTTCCCCTATATACATATACTTACATACATATCTTTCAAATGATTATAATTTCTTAAAAACTTTCACTACTATCTTTCAAATTATTTATGTCTTTATTTTCGTTGGGTTGAGGGTTCGCTTACCGAGGTGAGAAAGGTAAGTGCCCGCACGACTTAGCCAAATTGGGTCATGACAAGTTGGTATCAGAGACCTAAGTTACCCGAGCTATAATACTAGAGCGTGTCTAGTAGAGTCTCGTGGATCGGTACGGTGAGCTCCGTACTTATCTGCGAGAGGCTATAGGACATTTCAGAAATCTCACTTCCTTTCATTCTTTCATGCCACTTTATTCTAATTGGTATATGGAAAGATCAAATTAGTATCTGACTCCTATCTCTTCTCTTATAGATGGTGAGGACTCAAGCTACTATAGCCCGAGGTCAGGTGCCAGAGCCCGCAGCTAAGGCTGGCACCCGAGGGCGAGCGACAGCCCGAGGATGCGGCAGAGCTGAAGGCCACGGGGCTGCCCCAGCTAGCAGCAGGGTTCCTGCGGTAGGACAGCGGCTTAAGAGATATCCTTCTCCAGAGCTCGAGGATCAGCGGGATCGAGACCCGGCCGTAGAGGATGTGGCCCCAGTACGGACACAGCCCGAGGTTACTTCTGATCAGGCTATGCATGATACTATGGCCAAAGTCTTACTTCATCTAGATGCCCAGCAGGCTGCCGCTGGCGTTACTACTTTTGGTAGAGGTTCACAGACTAGAGTTAGGGCGCAGACCCTTGAGCCGGGACCTACTCGGGTAGCACACCCCGCTGCAGCTATGGCTCCCCATATTAATGCGGTACCCGCTCCTGGTGATGATCTTAGGCCTATAGAGGCTGCTGTTATGACAGTGTCTGATCAGGATCTTGGTGGGAGGTTCAGGAAGTTAGAGTCGCCAAGGGTTTCAGGTACTTCTTCTGAGGACGCTTATGAGTTCATTCTGAATAAGCATGAGCTGCTACATAGAATAGAGATCGTGGAGACCCATGGAGTTGACTATGTATCCTACCAGTTTCGCGGCAACGCGTAGACTTGGTGGAGGTATTTTGTTGCTTGCAGACCTGAGGGTTCCCCTCCCTTCAGTTGGACTAAATTTTACCGGGCCTTCCTTGAGAAGTATGTGCCCCGGTCTTTGAGAGAGGCGCGTAGGGAGGCGTTTCTACGTCTGCAATAGAGGGGTATGACCGTTGAGGCCTATGTGACTCATTATCTGTTTCTGGCACATTATTCCACCCCCTTGATCCCTACTAAGCCTGACAGGATTAGGAGTTTTGTTAGCGGGTTGGTCGGTCCACTTCAAATTCCTTGCCTTCAGATGGAGGCTATGGGGGCTACCTTCCAGTCCATCATTGAGCATGCTTCTTTGGTTGAGGCCACTAAGGCTCATGCATTTGGAGGTGGTGGTGACAAGAAACCGCATCAGACTGAAAGTTATGGTGGTTCTAGTTCGAGGGGTGTCGGTCAGTCTTCTCAGTTGTATCAGCCATATTTCGGCCGCCCTGTGCACTCATCTTTGCAGAATACCCCCAGTGAGCCACCCAGACAAAGAGCTCATGAGAGTTCATTTTCTAGACCAGTAGACTAGGTTATTTTATCCGGGTCCTCAACTTGAGTTTATCAGCCTTCGTTCCCTTTGATCTACTTTCCATATGGAGAGGTTGGACATATTGCTAGGAGGTGTCCTTGACCCAGACAGGATTATCAGCCACGGAGGACTCCGGTATCTCTGGTTGTCGAGGTGGTGCTTTTTAGAGGGACGACGCTCAGTCAGGCCGAGATGGTTCTCATGGTTCCAGAGATGGATCCCAAGTAGCTAGAGGTGGTTCCCAAAATGCGAGAGGGGGATCTCAAAATGGACATGGTGGGGCCTATTGTTACTCGTTTCCGAGTAGGCCTGTGGCGGAGGCCTCAAATGTTGTTATTACAGATACTATTTTTGTCTGTCATAGAGCAACATCTATGTTGTTAATCCTGGATCCACTTATTCGTATATGTCTGCATATCATGTCCTTGGTTGGGATTTTCCTTAAGATAGCATAGATATACTTGTTCATGTGGATACTCCGGTCTTATTTGGTTATTTTTATGGGGTATGACACTTGGGTAGATTTGATTATTCTCGGTATGGTAGACTTTGATATTATATTGGGGATGTCCTGGCTTTCTCGTTATCACGCGATATTGGACTGTCACTCCAAGACAGTCACCTTAGCCAGGTCGGGTATTTCTAGACTTGAGTAGAGGGGTACTCCTATTCCTGCTCCAAAAAAAGATCATTTCTTTCCTCCAGGAGAAGAAGTTAGTCAATAAGGGGTGTTTAGCCTATCTGGCTCATATGCGAGACAAGACTGTTGCATCTCCACCACTTGAGTCTATTCCTATTGTGAATGAGTTCGCGGAGGTATTCCCTTCTAATCTGTCGGGTATGCAACCCGATCGTGACATTGATTTCTTTATTGATTTGGATCTGGGCACTCGCCCTATTTCTATTCCACCATGTCGGATGGCACTTGCTGAGTTGAGAGAGCTTAAGGAGTAGTTACAGGATTTATTGAGCAAGGGGTTCATTAGACCGAGTGTTTCCCCTTAGGTGCTCCTATGTTATTTGTAAAGAAGAAAGATAAGAACATGAGGATGTGCATTGATTATCGCCAGGTGAACAAGGTTACCATTCGGAACAAGTGCCTTATGCCTCGCATTGATGATCTATTTGACCAGCTTCAAGGTGCTTCAGTATTTTCGAAGATTGACTTGCGTTCAGCCTACCGTCAGTTGAGGATCAGGGTTGAGAATATTTCGAAGACAGCCTTTCGGACGAGATATGGCCATTATGAGTTTCTAGTGATGTCTTTTGGGCTTACCAATGGCCCGACTACATTTATGACTCTGATGAATGGCAGTTTTAGTCCATTCCTTGATTCCTTCGTGATTGTGTTTGTTGATGATATATTGGTGTATTCCAAGAGTAAAGAGGAGCATGAGAGCCATCTTCGTACTGTTCTTAAGCTGTTGAAGAAGCATATCATGTTTGCTAAGTTTTCTAAGTATGCGTTCTAGTTGAAGTCTGTGGCATTCTTGGGCCAAGTTGTGTCTAAGGATGGGATTATAGTTGACCCACAGAAGATTGAGGTTGTGAGGGGTTGGGCGAGGCCCACTACTGTTACTGAGGTTCATAGTTTTGTGGGTTTGGCCAGATATTACCGGTGGTTTATGAAGGGTTTTGCTGCTATTGCTTCATCCTTGACCAGATTAACTCAGAAGGATGTTCCCTTCCAGTGGTCAGATGATTGTGAGGAGATCTTTCAAAAGCTCAAGCATCTTTTGACTTCAGCCCTGATCTTAGCATTACCCATGGAAGGTAAGGATTTCGTGATCAATTGTGATACCTCTCGTGTGGGTTTGGGCGTTGTGTTGATGCAGGAGAGTAGAGTGATATCTTATGCCTCCCGTCAGTTGAAGATTCATGAGAAGAATTACCATGCCCATAATTTGGAGTTGTTGGCTGTGGTCTTTACTTTGAAGGTTTGGAGGCACTATTTGCACAGTGTCCATTGTGAGGTTTTCACCGATCACCGTAGTCTTCAGCATGTGTTTACCCAGAGAGATCTTAATTCCAAACAGCACTAATGGATGGAGCTCCTGAAGGACTATGACAACTCGATTCGTTATCATCCCAGAAAGCCAATGTGGTGGCTGATGCCTTGAGTCACAAGGCAGTGAGCATGAGGAGTTTAGCTCGATTGATTGTTTCCGAGCGTCTGTTGGCCATAGAGGTTTAGACTCTGGCAAACAGTTTCGTTTTCCTTGATATTTCAGCCTCAGGCAGGATTTGGGCTTGTGT
Source organism: Lycium barbarum (assembly GCF_019175385.1). Taxonomy (NCBI): domain Eukaryota; kingdom Viridiplantae; phylum Streptophyta; class Magnoliopsida; order Solanales; family Solanaceae; genus Lycium; species Lycium barbarum. The sequence goes on from NC_083344.1 coordinate 89,606,737, forward strand.
AGAGGCGAGGTCGTCTTTAGTGGATCAGATCCGGACTCATCAGTTTGAGGATGCTCAGTTGAGCAAGATTCGAGATAGAGTTTTGAGGGGTGAGGCCAAGGAGTCCGTGATAGATGTTGACACCCAATTTTGTCCCTCCTTTATTCCAATTCTTTTTCTTGAGCTTCTAAATTATTAATAAACTAAATATCTTGTTTTTCGCCCTTACTTTATTACTATTGCTACTACTATATTATTATAGATAAGTGTTGTTACTTTATTAATACCTCGTACATTGCTACTTACTCATTACATATTGATCATAAAACTAACCTAGATAATATTCCTACTCTATTATTTATATTTTATTAAATCACACCTTATTAATGCTAATGGCTAAATTATTATTATCATATATACATATGTAGTATTTTGTTAATACAAAGAAGCCCAAAGAATAAATTAGAATAGGGAAAGAGGCCATTTAATTCAGCCCAAAACAACCCGCGTTTTACATCCAAATCAGTCAACTATTTGAAAACCGAAACTATTTTCAGACCAGCCCAAGGTCAGTCCTAAAGCCCACTTAGGTTGAGGCCCAATTCGTGTAGGACCAGCCTAACAAAATGCCATTCAACCAAAACCCAACAACACATACATATTAGCCTCTTTCTAAATTTCCTAAACCTAATTTCTATCCATCACAGCCGCTCACTTTTCTTCTCCATTTTGAGTAAAACTCCAAACATTCTTTCACCATGTACAGAGGTTGTATATTCTATTTTCATGCTATTGCTTTGTCTCTACCTTTATCAGTCACATGAAGGCCATAGACATCCAAAACCCCAGCGTTCGAGTTCAGATGACTCTGTTTGACCTTTGATTCAAAATTAAAAGGTGAAATCCCGCCCTAAAAACCCTAGGATTCGCCTATATATACATCTCAAATATTCAGCCTAAAGGGACCTTGAACAAGCTAAAAACTTTACCACACTCAACATTTTCATCTTGACTACTACTCTAAATATTAGAATTGCCTAAGCTTTTCATTCGATCTCGGCGGACTTTAGCCACAGCAGAAACTTTCAAACTCATTTGTGTCGAGGTTCGGATCTCTTCATAACGAGAGAGTAGATTCGAGGCCCCGACGTCCTAGTTCACTGCACCACAAAAAGGTTAGATCTAAACTAATACTTATAATTTTCATTTAATAGCTTACTGCGTTTATCATGTTGTAGTTGGAAATTGTAAGTTGACTGAAGAATCTGTGTTTGATGACCTGTTAGAGACCATGAGCTATATTTTTGTATTACCTGTTTAGTGTTCATGATTTAAAGAAACGTCACCGAAAAAGTATTTTATGTCTTAGTTTTAGATATCATGTTCATGAGTCATATCATTTTCTTTTCCAAGTGTTAAAATGAGATATCTGGAGTTTTTAGTATAGTAGCTTTGTTTTATAATCCATAAAGTCATAGTTATAATTAGCAAGTAGAAATGTTGTTCATGGCCAAGGGATAATAAATACATATCTGCCTAAGTATTGTTATAAAGGATGTATGTAGGTTTGTCTAGATATGAACACTAATGTCTTCATCTGCTCTATTTGTTAATGTTTGGAGCCATGTCCTGATCAACAAATCTCATACTATTGTAAAAGAGAATTTTACATAATGACTATGTGATCATTGTATTTACTTTCGCACATTAATAAGGATCATCTTCCTTTTTCTAACTTCTCTTTTCTTTTCTTTTCTTTTTTTTACCTGAACACAGGAGCCGAAGAGTCCCACTCTATGACTCAACGTCACTGAAACGTGCATATGCATCTTCCATTGTGTCTCTCCTCCCTTGAAATACATCCAAAGAGAGGGTCGAGCTAAACGGCGAACCCCTGGAAACTTTGCTCTTCTACAGGAAATAAAATATGGCTTTACTTCATCCTTTTTTTTTTTTATTCCTTAATGTTGCTTATTTGCTGGTGTGATTTCCATTTATTTGTGTTTGGTAATTAGTAGTTAATAGATTCACTTTTCTTAATTATATAGAGTCTTTCTTTTAGTTAACACTAAAATACTTATTTGATCACCTTATGTGTTTCCTTTAGTCAAGAACGCGATTTTTCCTCACGTCTTAATTACTTTTCCTACCCAAAAACGTCATTGGTGTTAAATGAATTAAGCTAACTGGTTTTTGGCTTTTAGTCTTTTTATTTAATTTAGAAAACTAGCAGTTTCACTCTACCAACTTTGGGTTCAAACTAGAGTAACCTTTCTTTCAAAATAACAAAGATGATAGTAGACCATTCTTTAGTATAAAACAACGTTTTTGGTCTTAGTCCACTTTTAACCTTAAATACTTTCTTATAAAAAAATACATTCGGAAATCTGAAGCTGTTTTTCGTTTCTCAACTCTTAATCATGAGTCATTTTGTTAAAGTGTTCGTTACTTCGATCAATCCAAGGAATACGAATTAATTCTTTTTAAAAAAAAAAGTTAACCTAGTTACCCACAAGGCCTTCTAATTAACATAAGTCCGGTCAGTTAACCATTATTAATGGATCTTAAAGGATGCTTAATATCTTCCCTTTAGATTACTTGAACCCTTACCTAGCATCTTTTGGTTTCGTAGACATTAAAACGGAGTTAACTTTAGATAATTACTTTATTAACTTTATGTGTCCTAATTCACCATAATAATTAGGTGGCGACTCCTTAACTTTAATTAACCCCGAAATTATCGGAATGTTGTAAACAATTTTGACCCTGGTTGAAATGGGGTATAACAGCTTGGCGACTCCGCTGGGGAAATTTAAGTTCTAACCATAACGGACTTAGTTTAATCAAGCTCTATGTGCTAACTGAATTACTTTACTTGCTTTAAATTGTTTCACATGCTATAAATTGTTTGCGTAATATATTGTTTGTTTGATATAAATTGATTGCATGATCTATTGTTTTGTTTGATTAAATTGTTTATGTGTTACTTGCTTTGATATAAATTGTCATTTTGTTTCACTTTTCTCCACTTTTGGAAATTCACACTATCACATGTACACGCGAGGTGTGTTTTGCGCACTAGCAAATTTCTTTCAAAATCCCAAATTATAGGAGAGTTGGCATATGCGCGGGGTGTCCGGCTTTTCCGTGTGACCGCGTAGCCTTTTCACTCGAGTTGTCCGCTCGGGAACCTTACGTCCAGTGAACCCACCCTTATTCAACCTAGAGTAGAGCTAAACCAACACTCTTTATTAGGATCATACATTTCATGACCTAGGAGATTTAATACCCTTGGTGTATTAAGCCCATTAGATGACTTTACCCAAATGTCCAAGTGGGTCCACGACCCCAAGTGACACTCATCATAATCTATGTGCATGTTGAAGGATAAGTGTGCCTAAATATTGACCATTCGCTCTAAATAAATAAACTTTAGGAGGGAGGGAATGACTAATGTTTCTATGAGAGGTATAAAGACTTACTGGAGTATGCTTCGCCAGACGAGAACCGAGGTCATCTCAAAATGGAGCCAAGAAGTTTAAACATGTCAAATTTGTATTTACTTTATTTAGATAAGGAAGTACTTTATGTGGTATTCCTTTGACATGTAATAAGTGTTACACCACATTTGTACTTTATTTTTGAGAAATAGAATTTGTTTAATTAGCCAAGAGCAATGGGATGGCGTATTATGGCACATTTTACCCTTCAAACAACGTAGGCCTACCTCCAGCACAAAGAGGTCACATGCATATTAGGACGCGTTATCCATATTTGATACACATGTATTATTTGTTTTATGAATTTGCTACTTTACTATTTACTTGACTCTGCTTGATTACCTATTTGCTACATGATTTACTTGATCATGATTTTTCTTGATATTTTCATCTGAAACTAACATCATTTATATTTTTCTTTTCTTTTTGATGTTTTTCATTTTTATTTTTTTATTACTCCCAAAAGAAAAGTTGATTTATGTTGACTCCGCCATGGTTGACCAAACACGTCTCATGAGGTTCAAGAGGGCAGCAACTTCATTTCCTAACTGGATGGTTAAAAGAAGAGGACAATGTGTGATCCATATGATGCTAATTTAACAAATGCCATGATTCTTGGTGACAATTCCTGGACTTCTAAAGATAATACCTCCACTTGGTATAAAGAACATCTCGCCCATCTAGAACAAGAAATCAAAAAATTGCGAGAAGAGTTGAATTGGGTTATGGACTTAGCCGACCTATCCATTACCACTACGCCAAATCAACCTCAATTCTCATCCATTAATTTGCCTCCACAACGCCCTTTGCTGATCAATAATATCCCACCTCCAATTACCTCCACAAGTTCTCCACTTGTTTACATTCCTAACGCCTCAACCAATCCATCACCCGTAAACTCTCATCAACCGTCCACAACTAAGAATACCCTTACTATCCAAACCTATCCAATCACCCAACATATATCAAGGGCACATGTTTCCACTTCTAACGCGCAACATGTAGTCAAATCACAAATCATTTTAATGTAATACGAACTACGCTGACCTGATTCCCTCGGCAGGATACATAGGCAACCCATATAGGGTTCGGTTGCATTATAGCAGAAAACAAATCATTATTATTGGTATGTAAGGAGAACTACGCATGGCCTGATTCCTTCGGTGGGATACGTAGGCTATCGACATACGGTTCGGTCATATTTAGGTAGAAGTCCAACAAACCTTTTACCATTTATGTTTGAACTACGCCTGACCTGATTTCCTCGGAGGGATACGTAGGCAACCTATATAAGGTTCGGTCTCACTACAACATAAGTTTAGTATACTCTTCTGAAACCAAAACTGGAGAAATTTTGGGAAGACATGGGCAAGGAACGACTAGACACTGTCAAGCTACACTTGATTAAGGCTACCAGACATGAAGTACTATAGACAAAGGATGTTTCAATTGTTTCAGAAGTGTCATAATCTAAAAGTTGGCACAAATTTTTTACAACCTATATACATCTATTTATATACATACCTTTCCCCTATATACATATACTTACATACATATCTTTCAAATGATTATAATTTCTTAAAAACTTTCACTACTATTCATTTACCAAGACTTAAACGGAGATCAAAAGGTTCGAACAAACAAGAAGAACGGAGCAGCCACAACGTCAAGCTTGTAGTCAACACGAATCAACTTCTCCCCTCCCAAACTAAGAACTTTTCTTTGAGTGCAGGAATGACGAAACCACGAGATCAACAATCAAGTCTACCAATCATGGCCAAAGAATATCATTTGGCCCGTTGTGGCTTCGCCTTAATAAGCCAAATGGCTTCATCTCTAACTTTATCTTTTATTCTTTATTACAACAGCTTCACGACTTTATTAACAAATACACTTGTATTTTGCAGGTTGTCGAGATCGAAGGCAAATCAAGATCAAGACTACATTTAAAGATCGAAGACGTCATTAATTTGGCCTGTCACAATCACATCATCATCATCACCAAGCGGCTTCACTCTTACTTTACTCTCTACTTTACTAATTATTTTCATCATTCACTTTAACTACCTTAATGACTTTGTCTTGAATTTTGCAGAAATCAACACTAAGTCTTTGAAGATAGTCAAAGACATCATTTGGTCACACGGCCCTATCTGCATAAGCCAAATGGCTTCACTCTTACTTTACTCTTTACTTTACTAATTATTTTCATCATTCACTTTAACTACTTTACCTTGAATTTTGAAGAAATCAACACTAAGTCTTTGAAGACAGTTGAAGACAACATTTGGCCACACGGCCCCATATGCATAAGCCAAATGGGTACACTCTTATCTTACTCTCTACTCTACCTTTTACTTTATATCATTCACTTTACCAACTTTTAACGACTTTGCCCTCATTTTTACAGACATTGTTTACCATCGAACCCCCGAAGACAACCGGAGACGTCACTCATCTTCAAGACTCCGAAGACACCCAGAGGCCTCACTTGGCCATACGGCCACATCGTCATAAGACACACGGCTTTATTTCTTACTTATCATTTACTTTATCATAACTTTATGACTCTATTTAAGAACTTTACTCTAAAGTTTTACAGGATTCACAACAATCAACAGCGGTGCCCGAAGACAACCGGAGGATTTTACAACAATCAATAGTGGTCCCTAAAGACAACTGGAGGATTTTACAATAACCAACATCAAGTCCCCGAAGACAACCAGAGGCGTCACCAATCACCAAGTTCCCGAAGACAACCGGAGACATCATTCCGCCACACGGCCCCTTCATCATGAGCCACACGGCTTTATTTCTCACTTATCATCTACTTTATCCTCACTTTATCATGACTTTATTTAACAACTTTACCTTGAAGTATTGCAGGATTTTTAACACTCAACATCAAGTCCCCTAAGATTATCGGAGGCATCATTCATTCAAGTCCCTGAAGACAACCAGAGACAACATTTGGCCACACGGCCTCATCATCTCATAAGCCATATGGCTCCATCCTCATTCTCACACTCACAATTATTATTGTTTTTACACTTTTTATGAATTTTACACTTTCAACTTTACCCCAGACTTTACTAATGATCTTCGCATGAATTTCAGGTAACTTTTGCTTGAGACATTAGAATACATCGTTGCTGAGGAAACCACGTCAAGATTCTATAGACATTATTTTGACTCGAAATACAAGCTACACGAGACGTAACACAATGTGGAACTCTCTTTTTTGTAGTGAACTGGGGAAAAATTTGCTGAAGATGAATATCAAACTCGCTAGCAAAGGTCACGGATCTACTCTTGAACTTCGCCCACGTCCCAAAATATATGATACGTGGGTTTTCCAAATTTTCTTTCACATACACTATTAAATCTCAATTCAATCAACTCTTTCAAAATCCTACCCCTTTCTATATCCCAGTGTCCTTGTAACTCGACACTGGGGCAATTTTTGAGAATTCGTATCGTGTCTCGTAAAGTTCTACTTATGGGTGTGTTGTGCACCACATTTATAATTAGGAGGCTATAAACATACTTACCATTCTCGAACATTTTTGTCATCTGTCTTTAACCCCTAGAGCATACAAATCACAACTCATCGAACATCTTTCCAAAATCATTAACTCTCTCAATACTTCATCAATCTTCACTTCACAACACTTCAGTCTCACCATAATTCGACACTAGGGCAAAAAGCAATGTCGACCTCGACCACTTCTCTCGAACTACATATGGCCTGATTCTCATAGAACCCGAGATATGTAGGCAACTCGAAATCGGGGTTCGGTCATAATTTTTCCAAACATCCCTTCTACCCTATAATTTTCCAACATTCCTTCCATCCCATAATTTTTTCCAACCATCCCTTCTACCCCCATAATCCTTTCCACCAATTCTTCTAACCCATATTTTCTCAAGTTCTTCCAAGTTTATATCTGTTGGTCGGGACAAAATTGGTTACTACGTCAACTTCTTTGCCCGAAAGCTCTTACATCATCTCCGGTCGAAGAGGGGCAAGCTGTTGACACCCAATTTTGTCTCTCCTTTATTCCAATTCATTTTCTTGAGCTTCTAAATTATTAATAAACTAAATATCTTGTTTTTCACCCTTACTCTATTACTATTACTACTACTATATTATTATAGATAAGTGTTGTTACTTTATTAATACCTCGTACATTGCTTCTTACTCATTATATATTGATCATAAAACTAACCTAGATAATATTCCTACTCTATTATTTATATTTTATTAAATCACACCTTATTAATAATAATGGCTAAATTATTATTATCATATATACATATCTAGTATTTTGTTAATACAAAGAAGCCCAAGAATAAATTAGAATAGGAAAAAAGACCATTTAATTCAGCCAAAAATAGCCCGCATTTTACATCCAAATCAGTCAACTATTTGAAAACCAAAACTATTTTCAGACCAGCCCAAGGTCAGCCCTAAAGCCCACTTAGGTTGAGGCCCAATTCGTGTAAGACTAGCCTAACAAAATGTCATTCAACTGAAACCCAACAACACATACATATTAGCCTCATTCTAAATTTCCTAAACCTAATTTCTATCCATCACAGCCGCTCACCTTTCTTCTCCATTTTGAGTAAAACTCCAAACATTCTTCCACCATGTACAGAGGTTGTATATTCTATTTTCATGCTATTTCTTTGTCTCTAGCTTTTCAGTCACGTGAAGGCCATATACATCCAAAACCCCAACGTTCGAGTTCAGATGACTCTCTTTGACCTTGGATTCAAAATCAAAAGGTGAAATCCACCCTAAAACCCTAGGATTAGCCTACATATACACCTCAAATTTCAGCCGAAAGGGACCTTCAACAACCTAAAAAAGTTACCACACTCAACATTTTCATCATGACTACTACTCTAAATATTATAATTGCTTAATCTTTTCATTCGATCTCGACGAACTTTAGCCACAACAAGGACTTTCAAACTCATTTGTGTCGAGGTTCGGATCTGTTCATAACGAGAGAGTAGATTCGAGGCCCCGACGCCCTAGTTCACTGCACCACAAAAAGGTTAGATCTAAACTAATACTTATAAGTTTCATTTAATAGCTTACTGTGTTTATCATGTTGTAGTTGGAAATTGTAAGCTGACTGAAGAATCTGTGTTTGATGACCTATTAGAGACCATGAGTTATATTTTTGTATTACCTGTTTAGTGTTCATAATTTAAAGAAAGTATTTTATGTCTTAGTTTTAGATATCATGTCCATGAGTCATATCATTTTCTTTTGCAAGTGTTAAAATGAGATATCTGGAGTTTTTAGTCTAATAGCTTTGTTTTATAATCCATGAAGTCATAGTTATAATTAGCAAGTAGAATTTTTGTTCATGAACAAGGGATAATAACTACATATCTGCCTAAGTATTGTTATAAAGGATGTATGTAGGTTTGTCTAGATATGAACACTAGTGTCTTCATCTGCTCTATTTGTTAATGTTTGGAGCCATGTCCTGATCAACAAATCTCATACTATTGTAAAAGAGAATTTTTCATAATGACTATGTGATCATTTTATTTACTTTCGCACATTAATAAGGATCATCTTCCTTTTTCTAACTTCTTCTTTTCTTTTCTTTTTTTTTTACATGAACACCGGAGCCGAAGAGTCCCACTCTATGACTCAACGTCAGTGAAACGTGCATCTGCATCTTCCATTGTGTCTCTCCTCCCTTGAAATACATCCAAAGAGAGGGTCGAGCTAAACGGCGAACCCTTAGAAACTTTGCTCTTCTACAGGAGCCAAAATATGGCTTTACTTCATCCTTTTTTTTTATTCCTTAATGTTGCTTATTTGCTGGTGTGATTGCCATTTATTTGTGTTTGGTAATTAGTAGTTAATAGCTTCACTTTGCTTAATTAAATAGAGTCTTTCTTTTAGTTAATACGAAAATACTTATTTGATCACCTTATGTGTTTCCTTTAGTCAAGAACGTGATTTTTCCTCAAGTCTTAATTACTTTTCCAACCGAAAAACATCATTGGTGTTAAATGAATTAAGCTAACTGGTTTTTGGCTTTTAGTCTTTTTGTTTAATTTAGAAAACTAGCAGTTTCACTCTACCAACTTTGGGTGTAGACTAGACTAACCTTTCTTTCAAAATAACAAAGATGATAGTAGACCATTCTTTAGTATAAAACAACGTTTTTGGCCTTAGTCCTCTTTTAACCTTAACTACATTCTTATACAAAAAATGCATTCGGAAATCTAAAGTTGTTTTTCATTTCTCAACTCTTAATCATAAGTCAGTTTGTTAAAGTGTTCGTTACTTCAATCGATCCAAGGAATACGAATTAATTCTCTTTTTTAAATTAACCTAGTTACCCAAAGGCCTTCTAATTAACCTAAGTCCGGTCGGTTAACCATTATTAATGGATCTTAAAGGATGGTTAATACCTTCCCTTTAGATTAATTGAACCCTTACCTTGAATCTTTTTGTTTCGTAGACATTAAAACGGAGTTAACTTTAGACAATTACTTTATTAACTTTAGGTGTCCTAATTCACTATAATAATTAGGTGGCGACTCCTTAACTTTAATTAATCCCGAAATTACCGGAATGTTGTAAATCATTTTCACCCTGGTTGAAATGGGGTATAATAGATTCTGAGGGCATTTTGAGGATTAAGGGATGCATGTGCATTCCTTGTGTTGGTGATTTGATTCAGTTGATTCTGGCTGAGGCTCATAACTCTCTCTATTACATTCATCCGGGGGCGACTAAGATGTACCGTGATTTGAGACATCACTATTGGTGGCGTCGCATGAAGAGAGATATAGTTGAATTCGTGGATAAGTGTGGGAAATTTTAGCAGGTAAAGTATAAGCACCAATGACCCGGCGGTGTGCTTCAGAGGATGCCCATTCCCGAGTAGAAGTGGGAGAGGATTACCATGAATTTTGTTGTGGGTCTTATGAAGACTCTGGGCAAATTTGATTCTATTTGGGCGATAGTTGATCGGTTGACTAAGTCTGCTCACTTTGTTCCAGTTCAGGTTTCCTATACCACAGAGAAGTTAGCCAAGTTATACATTCGAGATATTATGAGATAGCATGGGGTTCCTATGTCTTTCACATCTGACCGAGGTATTATGTTCATTTCTCGATTATGGAGGGTTTTCCATGAGGAGTTGGGTACCCGATTAGATCTCAGTACAGCTTTTCATCCCTAGACCGATGGCCAGTCCGAGCGGACCATCCAGGTGCTCGATGACATGTTGAGATCATGTGTTATTGATTTTGGTGGCCATTAGGATCCGCACTTACCATTGGTAGAGTTTGCGTAAAATAACACTTATCATTCTAGCATTGGCATGGCGCCTTTTGAGGCTTTATATGGTAGGAGATGTAGATCTCCGGTTGGATGGTTTGATGGGTTCGAGGTCGACCTTGGGGTACGGATCTGTTGAGAGAGTCCCTTGATAGGCTGAGAGTTATTCATGCAAATCTTTTGGCAGCTTAGAGTCGACAGAAGATGTATGTGGACCGGAAGGTCAGAGATTTAGAGTTTGCTGTCGGTAACCAGGTTCTATTGAAGGTTTCACCCATGAAGGGTGTTATGAGGTTTGGGAAGAGGAGCAAGTTGAGCCCCAGGTATATTGGCCCATTTGAGATTGTCGACTGTGTGGGCGATATTACTTATGAGTTAGCCTTGCCTCCAGGCTTGGCGGGAAGTCATCCAGTTTTTCATGTCTCTTTGCTGAATAAGTACCATTTCGACGGTACCTACATTGTTCGTTGGGATTCAATATCACTTGATGAGAATTTGACCTATAAGGAGGAGCCTATTACGATCTTGGATAAGTAGGTTCGAAAGTTGAGGTCGAAGGAGATTGCCTCTATGAAGGTGCAATGGAAACATCGTTCTTTTGAGAAGGCTACTTGGGAGACTGAGTCTAACATTCGTAGCTGATATCCTCAATTTTTCACTGATTCAGGTATTTCCCCACTCCTTTCTCTTCTTCGCTCGAAGGGGAGCGATGGTTTAATTGGTATCTGATGTAATGACCCATTTGGTCGCTATAGTCTTTTTACCAATTTCACCCATTTCCGAGCTTGGTTAGCTCATTTTTGACTCGAGGGGTCCATTGACACGCTCCTCCAGGTGTCTAGATTTGATTCGGGTGACTTTTTAAGAAATTTAGGCTTTAAGAGAAAAAGAGTTGACTCAAAGTTGACTTTTGGGTAAACAAACCTTTTTAAAAAAATCGTCGATTTCGAGAGGCCCGGATGGTCATTTAGAATTTGTGAGCATATCTAGTACGGTTCCCAATACAATCGGATGCATTTTAGGACTTGGGTTGGGAAGTTGGAAATAAGGTATCGGGCGTTGACTCGGTCAACGAGACCTCCGTTGAAAATTCCGAGGCCACGAGTGCGTTCATAGCGTGTTTTTATGTGGTTCTGTGTATGTGGTTTGCTAGCAGATGGCCTTGGGAGTGGGTCGGGGTTTCGATTGAGACTTAGAAAAATAGTTAGGATTCTGGTACCTGGTGTCTGCCAAAGCGGCACCGCCATAGCGGTGTGACGACTGCTGGGGCGGCCAAGTCTGTTTTGGCCCAGACCATCCCGACGGTCTGAGAGGACGCCGAGGCGGTGGCGTCGTGGCTGTATCGGGCCTGTTATTTCATTAAGTGTTTTTTAAAAAGCCCTTTATCTATTATTTCGTTAAGTGTGTATTAAAAAGCCCTTAGTCTATCATTTATCACTATTACGAAAATTGAGCTCTTGGAAACTGTTCTAGAAGAGTTTTGAGGAAAACTCTTGGCGGTAAGTCTTGCTAATCTCCTTACTAATTCCTTATTCCTAATTATCATAGAATTCCTTTTTCCCTATTAGTTCCTTAGTAATGGAAGATAAAAGTGGATTAATGAATATTCTACCTAGGATTTTAAATGAACAACTGATTGAGTTTATGCTAGATTATGTTGTATTTAAGGTTGTTAATCATATATCTTCCATTATTAGTGTTGAATCATTGAATCAAAGAGTTAAGGTTTATACCCAAAATTGGGGGTTTCACTTGAATTTCGAAATTGGGTGAATCTTTGAGTTAATTTAGCAATTAGTTGAGGGGTTTTAATCACCTAGTGTTTATTTTGATCTTTTACCCCCGAGTTTCCCATTTTGTCATTGTGGGGCCCGTTTCCCCGAATTCTAGGATTGGTTTTGACCTAATTTGAATGATAGTAGTATAAGTATCAATCTTCATTATTTCTAATATAGATTTTGAATATGCCTAGACTTCTTTGATCATGAGGCTCAGAGGAAGGGCAAGGCTAAAGAGTGATTATTTTGGTTTGTTGTTCGGCCATCTAGGTAGGTTGTGGCTTACCCTTGGTGAGACTTCGTGTAGCGAAGTATATATTCAGATTATATTGTCGAAGAAAACATGTGAACCTTCAGGTATGAAGTTGGGTTGGATATTGTCTTAGGTTGGGCCCTGTTGTTTGTAGGGGCTAGTCACCCCGTTGTGTTGTGACTTGAATGTTCTTCTGTGGTTTGCTTGATGTCACGTGATGATAGTAGATATTGGGAATTGTTGTTACATCTTGATTATGATATAGTAGTACCATATTTGTTGATGGTGATACGAGGATAGAGTTTCGTATGACTTGTGTAGTCTTCCATGATATTGTTGGCGTACCCATGTTGGTACTTGTGATATTGATCCGATTATTGTTGTTGATACATACATTGCACGCATTCTCATCCTTCATGATAAACTATTGGTACTTGATGAAACACTGTGATGAGTTGGGCTCGGTATTTTTAAATGAGAGTGATGTGAGAGTTCGGTATTCGATGTTAGTCCCAGAATCGTAGATTCAATGAGCGCATGGAATCCGTGGGTCCCCCAAGGTGGTGCCAGTGAGAACCCTCCGTGGGCAAAGATCTGGAATCTCATCTGTCTGTTGGGCAAAAATCCAGGACGAGTGGCAGTTTGACTTCGTGAGTCACCTTGGGTTGTGCTACCGAGACGTGGAGGTATTCCGTCCGGAGTACATGTGTACACAACATTGCATGGCATTGCATTGTATTCATACATTATTGCATTTCATTGCATCATGGCTTATATTGAGATGATTTGGTGTTTTACTTGTGATGTTGATTTCAGATTGGACATATTGAGGCTTGGCACATTTGGGTTTAGATGCTCTACTTAGGCGATGACGTATACTTGGTTCTGATTATGTTTGACTTATACCTGTTGATTTATATGCCTATCTTGCATTATTGTCTGGATTATGTTAGCTATACTTAGTCGGCCTATGATACCTATAAGTACTGTGGTTTTGTACTGACCTGCACTTGTTGCATTCTTTTATGAAAGCAGAGTTCCAGGTTGGGTCTTCTTCCGTCTCCCGTGGTTGATAGTCGCTATCAGGACTGCTTCGAGTTTACAGGGTGAGCACGAGACATTTGTTGCCTTGAAGACTCCTCTTATTATGTCTTACTTTTCTATTCCGAGACATAGACATATTTGATATATTATTATATTCCAGACTTGTATATTTTCACTTAGATGCTCTTGTATGGCTTAGACCAGACCCTGGGGTTATTTCCTTATTTCCGCACTATTCCTATTATATATTATTGTAAGACTTATGTGATTATTCTCTTCAGCTTGATTGATTAATTATTTATGTCTTTATTTCGTTTGGGTTGAGGGTACGCTTACCGAGGTGGAAACGATAAGTGCCCGCACGACCTAGCCAAATTGGATCGTGACAACAGACCTGCTGTGCACTCAACGTTATAAATATCCAAGTCTTACCTAGAAGAAGTTTTGCACACCCACAATGAGAGATTTCAGAATATTGAGCGATCAAGGACATATCAAGAATATTCAGAATCTAGGTGTGCGTCCCTAGTACGAGAAGAAGATTGAAGAAGCTGTCAAATAGAGTTTATATTTTATAGTTCTAGAGTCTAGAAAACTTGTATTAGATTGGTTTGTCGAGTTGTACTTTATCCACTTTATTAGAAGCAGTCAAGTTAGTACAAAACGTTTTAAATTCAACTTCTAGTCGGAGGTCAATTTGAAGGTTTCTTGCTAGTCAGAGGTTGATTAGTGAGACAGGGATTAGGAGGTTAGTTCCTAGGTTACAGAGTTTGTGTCTTGAATTTGCAGAGGCTCACCGTTGAAGTGGAGTATGGGGAAAATCCTACAGAGGTGTAGGTTGTGGTTTTTATAGCCCTTGTGAGCTGGGAGGTTTCCACGTCAAAATCATTGTGTCCTTTACTTTCCTATTCATTATTATTGTGAAAACACGTACGTAGAACCGGTAGAGCAACGTGTTCTATCCCTAGGCGAAAATCAGGTATTAATCAGGATAAACACTTAGGTCGTGCAACTCCAATAAGTATATTCACTTCCTTTATCCATTGTAGTTATACACAATGGATACATCCCGAACTCCCTGTTATCTTTCTTCAATTCAACATACATCCTCACACATATGTCGTTGTGTATTTCCATAGGCATTGAATTACCTTAGAACATGTGTTTGGTTTTAATGGTTTTGATACTCGTATTCATTCCCAGATTATTCGATATTGCAAGAACTACCTCTTGATACCGAAGCATACTGTTTAACATGATTCGTCTATAATGTAATTGAAAAAAAAATTGCTTGTTCCAATTCCCAGAAATGTAGAATTAACATCGTTATGCTTGTCATTTTTTGTATTTCATTTCAGAATTCATAAGAATAAACACCCGAATCGCAGTATCAATTCCCGTATCAAATAATTGTTGAATCACATATTTGTGTTCCTGTATAAAATGAAGACAAAGATCGGTCAAACTAATTTGTACCTTCAAAAAGCAAAGCCCAATGGCTGTATTGTTGTACCAATACCCGATGAGAAGAATCGAATGAATTTTGTATGAAAAAACTCTAAAATAATTCACACTTTCAAATGAACCTGAACGGAATCGCAATTGATACGTTCGAGTATTTGAAATAGTTTTCTCCATTGATTTTGGAATGATCGAATTCAATTTTGATTCCATATGCTCTGTTTTACCATTTTGTTTATGAGTATTTCAATTCGAAAAACGTAACTATGGAGAGAGACGAGAGGCGTATTAAATTATGGAATCTGAGATCATTAGATGTGATTTGTGGGAAATTTGATTTTGTTTGCCTTTTTTAAACAGATTCCGTCCACGCTAGAAGCCTACTGTCTCTCGATACATTTTTTTATACAGGCCGAGAAACGTATTTGATTATAACCGAATACACTCTATAGAAATGAAATACTAGCTACGAGATCTAATTAGTAAAATAATAGCTATGATTCGTTACAAGGCTATAAACTATAAGTTACTCTTTTATAAATAAGGAAAGACTTTATAGACAAATATTTCGCACAGGGCTGTTGATCAACATTTCGCATAGATTTCTTTTATAATAGTAATAATATATAATAGATAATAAAATAAGGAATAGTAACTGTAGTAGATTAAATATATGTTTTCAGCTTAAAATGTTGGAAATCTTCAAATTTGTATCTACCAAACTGCATTGTAATTCCGTCCCTCGTCATAGATATTTTATGATAATAAATCATTTCATTAAAATAAAATATAAAGCTTAAAATTAGAATAATTTTATGTAAAAAAAATGACATTAGATTAATAAAAGGTATATCACATAAATTTAGACGGAAATTAATAAATAGAAATAGCACCACCAAAAGAATAAGAAAAAGATTACAGATCATCCGAGGAACCAACATGCACCAGTCCTAAACGAAGACAAAAAATTAGATAGTTTACTTATCAATTTCTAATTCGAAGAAGCATAGGATAGTTTTTTTTTTTTTTTTTTTTTGAAGACAACTTTATATTAATATAATTAAGAGTACACAGGGAGATGATGCCCAAAGTCATCTACTGATCTACATCAGTGGTAATAGTAGTACAAGGAAATCCTACACCATTTAAATGACTATTATGTCAATGTGAAGCTAAATATTAAAGGATAAAAGGGTCGAACGACATTTCGCTAAGACATTCGTGCTTTTAATATAAGATAGATATGTCGTTCAAAAGTTAGTGAAAATTATTCGCGATTTTATAATATATAGATATATTAGTGTAGATATTTCAAAAATGTATAAATTAAATAATACGGCTTACAATTTCTTGTATCAAAATGTGGAAGAAAAAAAAAAGTTTAGAATTTTCTGCACTCTATATCACTTCACCAAGTTTAAACCAAAATTAACCCATATTTTTAGATCTTACCTATTTAGCCCATTTGGTATGTACTTTGAAATACTTAGCAAAAACGTAATATTTTTAAATTTTTTAATTTTTATTTTTTTATTCTTAAAAACTGATTGAGTGTGATATTCATGTGTATTGTCACAAATTTAAACATTGATGGCTGAATTAAAGTGAATAATTTAAAACTCCATTTTTAGGATCTTAAAAGCTTGAAAACTCATAAATGGGTTTTGTGATTTGTTAAATTTTTGGACAAATTGATGGATGAGGTTAGTTGGGAATGTCATTTCGAAGTTGTAGTTAAAATTTGAAACTAGGACGAAGACTTAAGCTATTTGATGATGTTTTCATGGATTGAGGTTCGTAGGAGACAATCGTAATTTTTATAATGTTGTATAATTTTGTATAACAATATAAGAGTGTATATAAATACCTTTTATACACAATTATACATTTCATACAAGGTTGCTACATTTTTTATAATTAATGTATAATCTTGTATATTGGATATACAAAAACTGTTACCAATAGAATTGGCTATACGAATGTAAATTGAAAATATGACTATGTAAGTGTAATATTTTATGTTGGGCTATTTTTAATTCCCAAAGTTTACAGTTCCAAAATTTTGGGTAAGTCATAGTTTTTTTTTTTTTTTTTTTTGCTGAATAAAATCATTAAATTAAAGAAAGAAATTAAGAGTCATTACAAGATGGAATTGATCGAATAGATTAAATCCCTAAATAGTCTTTGCGGAAAGTAAAATGAAGAAAGTTTGGTGGTTCATTCCAAAAACAGTCTGCGGGTACAGACTCGTCATGATGCCTTTGTTTGCTTCCATACTGCGCAAGGTTATGTGCCACTGCATTCACTTCACGGTACACATGCTTGATCTTCGGGTGGTCCATTGCTTTCATGAGGAACCTGCAATCAGTAATTATATTGGAGTGAGGGGCATTGTTGTCCTTAGTAAGTAGTTGGATATGTACCATAGCATCGATTTCAATGACTAGAGGGTATAGATTTTTCGTGAAAGCTAGTTCCAGTCCTTCTAGGAGTGTCATGGTCTCAGCATAGATGGGAGATACAGATTGAATTTTTTTAGCATATCCTCCCTTCCAGCTCCCATTAGAGTCACGAATCACTCCCCCAATACCAGCAATTTGTTGATGGTGGTTGAAAGCCCATCTATAGTTAGTTAAAAGTGATTGGCCATAATAATGCTTCCAACCATCAAACACCTGTTAATGTCATCACCTCACTGACTTCGCAAACCATCAAACACCTGTTAATGTCATCACACCCATCAAATGGAACCCCCCTCCTGCCAATCACTTTTAACTAACTATAGATGGGCTTTCAACCACCATCAACAAATTGCTGGTATTGGGGGAGTGATTCGCGACTCTAATGGGAGCTGGAAGGGAGGATATGCTAAAAATTTCAATTTGTATCTCCCATCTATGCTGAGACCATGACACTCCTAGAAGGACTGGAACTAGCTTTCACGAAAAATCTATACCCTCTAGTCATTGAAATCGATGCTATGGTACATATCCAACTACTTACTAAGGACAACAATAGTTAGTTAAAAGTGATTGCCAGGTGTTTGATGGTTTGATGGTTTCAGGACAAACTGTAACGACCCATTTGGTCATTATAGTGCTTCCAACCCATTTACTCATGTTGACCCTTCCCCGAACCTTATTAGTACGATTTTGACCCGCGGGGATGGGTGGCATTGTTCTCAAGGTAGTCGGGCGATATTTATGATGACTTTTGTGAAATAGAGCCTTAAAGTGAAAAATGTTTGATCGATAGTTGACTTTTGGGTAAACGGACCTTTTTCAAAAATTCGTCAATTCTGAGAGGTCCGGATGGTCGATTATGACTTGGTGGGATGTCCAGTTCGGTTCCCATGGCACTCGGGAGCATTTTAGATTATTGGTTGGAAAGTTGGTCTTTGGCCATTAGGTGTTGACCCAGTCAAATAGGCCTCCGTTGGGAATTCTGAGACTGTGAGTGAGTCTGTAGCGTGTTTTTATGTGTGAGTGCATGTCTGGTTTGCATCTGGGAGGTCTCAGGTGATTGTTGGATTTTGGGTTTGAGTTAGTGATATTTGGCACAAATATCATGTTTTGTGTCGTATTACAACCTACTCTTATGACTTTTATCGCTTAATTCATGACGTAACCGTCGTATTTGAACTTATGTCGTTATATTTCATGTGTACAGGTACGATGACGACAAACGATGAAAATTGTGCTTAAGATGATTGGAATTCGTAGCATATGACGATTAGATGAGGTGACGAGTCGAAGACCACAAAGGATGAACTAAAAGGAGATTAAATCGACTGAAGAAACCTCGTTTTTCCTCCGCATCGCGGGAAACCTCAGAACATCAGGCCATCCAGTCCCATCGCGTGAAGAAAGCGGACAAACCAACTCAGTCATCAGTATCTCGCGATCCCTCCGCATCGCGGAAGGAAAGCGAGAACCCTCAGTACATTGCGCGATCCTTCCGCGATGCGGAAGAAAGCGGGGATCTGCGGAAGTTATCCCGATTCGACTAGGATTCGGATTCCTTATTTGTTATTTTTACCCTAGCCTATATATAGACGTTTTAATAGCTGAGAACAGTGTGCTGGGATTATTCAAGGATTTGTAAGCCACCGTTCTATTTTTTTCTCTCTAGGTTTATTTTCTTTTTCATCTTTTTTCAACCCAAGTTTATTCATGGCTTCTTTTGTCTATGATCGAATCATGAGTGGCTAGACCTCTTAATTCTAGGGTTGTGGCGAAAGACTTGAAAGTTGATTTGATGACAATTTTTATCTATTGATTTTCCATATTTTGGGTTGCTTATTTATTCTTGAGCTTAATTGTTTGATTATCTGGCCAATAGTTAGACACTATCTGTGGTGTGTGAATTGAACTTGAGAAAGGGAACTCACGTACGTAATAAGAATAAATAGAGTTTGTTCGATTTAATCGTTTCGCTAATGAGGATAGAGATATACCCTTTAGCCCTACTTAGTTGAATACGGAGAAATAAATGTGTTCTTGTTACCTCTGATGACCATAGAGATATAAGCGTTATAGTAACATCTACAGGCTTGTGAGTAGTTCGAGAGAATATCATAAAGCATAATTAACCCGTTAACTAGTAACCCAGGAAATAAAATAGGTGGAATTGTCTGAAGATCAACTGGATTGTCGAAAGCCATAACCCTAGATCTTTCTCTCATCTGATAATTCTCACAATCTTTGTCAACATAGTCCCAGTCACAAAAACACCCATCACAAATTGTTTACTTTTCAGTTTTAGTTTAGTACAACAAACATCTTGATTTTCACTTTCTTGAATTGTTTCTTTCGAATTTGAATTAGCTTAACAGTAGAATCTAAGTCTCTGTGGGATCGATATCGGGACTTAACTGTCTATATTACTTGTAAGAACGCGTATACTTGCGTGTGCGTTTGAGAGCAACAAGTTTTTGGCGCCGTTGCCGGGGACTTAGAAAAATTTACTGTTTTTCTAATTTGAGTTTGTTTTTTTTTTCTATTCAAGTCTTTACGTTTTCGTTGTTCTACTTGTGTCACTTCAGGCTTCTCTGGTTTATGCCAAGCACTAGAAGTTCAGGAAAACCGTTAGCTGATCTTGATCACGAAATCGAAAGAACATTTCATCGACAGAGAAGAATGGCTAACGAAGCAGCAAGACTTGCTCTTGAACAGGCAGAAAGGGATAGAGCCAGAAACGGCGGTGAACAGGGTGAAAGAGCAGCTGCGAGGGCACAAGAACAACAGATTCTTTTATCCAGTTATGCTAGGCCCAGTCTGGAAATTATCGCTAAGGCTATTGTTAGGCCTGACATTACTGGAAATTTCGAGCTAAAAGAAGGAACAGTGCGGCTGGTGTAACATACGTGCCAGTATATGGGTAAGTCTAGTGAAGACCCGCATAAGCACTTGATGCAGTTCGTGGAGTTGAGCGAAAATTTCCAATGTAGAGATGTTCCCGATGATTATGTGAAGCTGTCCTTATTTCCGTTCTCACTGATTGGCGAAGCAAGAGAATGGTTGACGAATCTACCTGCAGGTTCTATTACTTCTTGGGAGATATTATCAAATAAGTTTATCGACAGGTTCTTCTCACCCAAGAAAACAAAGGAGCTGCGAGGAAGAATTGCTAACTTCACTCAGAGAGATTCCGAATCTCTACCACACGTTTGGGAAAGGTATAAGGGCTATCTGCGAGATTGCCCCCATCACATGCAGCCAAAGGAGATCATTGGCAACTATTTCGTACAGGGTCTTAACCATGAATCGAGGGCCCTGTTGAATGCTTCAGCTCAAGGGCAGATCCTGAACAAAACATATGAAGAGATGGAAGATCTCCTTGGGATGATGTCTGAGGGTCATCATGAGTATCATGAGAATAGCCGGGGGTTACCACAAAAAGCGACTGGGGTTCTTAAAGTTGATGATGTTGCAGCTATCCGGGCTGATATTGGTAATCTCACTAACGTGATGTTGAGGGTGTTTCCTCAAGCTCAGCAGATTTAACCAGTTCAATATATTCAGCAGGCAGCATGTGTAAGTTGCGGTGAACCTCATAATTATAACAATTGTCCATTGAATCCAGAGTCCGTCTATTTTGTAGGGCAGCAGAATCGCGGTATTGGTAATCGGGGAAACTATTATGGAAATAATTACAACACTCCATTTGGGAAGCAGGATTTCCACAAGCCGAACCATTATCAGCAACCTCAAGCTCAGCCAGCTAACAATTTAGAGGAGATGATGAAGCAGCTCATAACTCAAAATCAGGTGATGCAACAGCAAAATCAGAAAATTCAGAGTGAGATGCAGAAATCTATTCACGAGCTTGAGCGTCAGATGGGGCAGATGGCTCTTATGCAGAATGTCAGACCTCCGGGTGCTATTCCGAGTGATACTGAAAAGAATCCAAAAGAATGCAAGACAGTCACCTTGAGGAATGGTAGAGCTAGAAGAAGTGCCGCCGAAAAAGAAGAACATAGCAGAGACAAAACTTATCCCTGCTAAGCGAGCTGAACCAAAGCAAACACCTGCAGAGCAACATGTAGAGGAAGTGGTGCGACCACCCCCTCCCTTTCCACAGCGACTTCAGAAACAGAAAGCAGATTCGGCTTGCAAGAAATTTCTTGAACTCTTAAAACAGGTACACATCAACATACATTTGGTGGAGCTTCTGCAAGAAGTCCCAAAATATGCAAAATATATTAAAGATGTGGTCGCGAACAAACGGCGTTGGACAGAGTTTGAGACTGTTGCACTTACTGAGGAGTGCAGTTCTAGAGTGAGGAGTAAAATCCCTCCAAAGTTGAAAGATCCGGCCAGCTTCACAATTTCAATTACGATTGTCAACATTGAAGTTGGGCTAGCATTGTGTGATTTGGGTGCTAGTATTAATCTGATGCCCACCTCTGTGTTCCGAACGTTGGGTTTGGGAGAGCCTAGGCCAACCCCTATTACATTGCAGTTGGCTGATCGATCTCTTGCTTATCCTAATGGTATTATTGAGGACGTTCTTGTGAAGGTAGGCCCATTTATTCTGCCGGTTGATTTTGTGATACTTGATTATGAGGCAGATAAGAGTGTTCCTCTCATCATAGGGAGAGGATTCTTGGCTACTGTTGATGCTGTGATCCGAGTGAAAGATGGGAAGATGTCCATGACAGTTAATGGGCAAGAGGCGACTTTTGATGTGTTTAAAGCTACCAGACTTCCAGCCCATTATGAGGAGTTGAAGATGATTTCTGTGGTGGAACCCGAGCTCACAAATGCCAAGTTAGATCACTTTCGAGCCTCGCGAGATCCGTTGGAGACAGCTTTGGTGTATGGGGAAGATCTGAAAATTGATGCAGAAGTGGAGGAGTGTCTCAACATTCTTGACACTTCATGTGCTTATCTACGAGCAAGTACACCGTTTGAGGAGCTAGACAGACCAGAGTCATGGAAGAAGCCGAAACCATATATTGAAGAGGCTCCCGTTCTTGAGTTGAAACCATTGCCTCCTCACTTTCGCTATGCTTTCTTGGGTAGTGGAGACACATTGCCCGTAATCCTCTCTGTTTATTTGACTGATGTACAGGTTGAACGTGTGTTACGAGTGCTAAGAGATCGAATCTCAGCCCTCGGGTGGTCGATAGCTGATATTCGAGGTATTAGTAGCTCGTTTTGCATGCACAAAATTTTATTGGAGGAAGACAGCAAACCCAGTATTGAGTGTCAGAGGTGACTAAACCCGATCATGAAGGAGGTGGTGAAGAAAGAGGTAATCAAGTGGCTTAACAGCTGCATTATTTATCCCATCTCGGACAGCAATTGGGTGAGTCCTGTACAATGTGTCCCGAAGAAAGGGGGCATAACTGTGGTGGAAAACGAGAAGAATGAAATGGTGCCTCAACGAACTGTTACGGGCTGGAGGATATGTATCGACTATCGCAAGTTGAACAACGCCACCAGAAAAGATCATTTCCCTTTACCCTTCATGGATCAGATGCTCGACAGATTGGCTGGGCACGATTTTTATTTCTTTTTGGATGGTTATTCGGGTTACAACCAGATCATGATTGCACCTGAGGATCAAGAGAAGACCACATTCATATGTCCATATGGCACATTTGCATTCCGGAGGATGCCTTTCGGTTTGTGCAATGCTCCAGGTACCTTCCAGCAATGCATGATGGCTATCTTCACCGATATGGTGGAAAATTATGAGGAGGTATTTATGGATGACTTCTCTGTTTTTGGAGATTCTTTTGATGACTGTTTAAATCATCTTGATGCCGTGTTAGCTCGTTGTGAAGAAACGAACTTGGTACTTAACTGGGGAAAATTTCATTTCATGGTTCGAGAGGGAATTGTTCTTGGGCACAAGAGATCGAGCAAGGGAATAGAGGTTGACAAGGCGAAGATTGAACCAATTGAAAGAATGCCACCACCCGTTTCAGTTCGGGGAGTGCGCAGTTTTCATGGGCATGCTGGATTCTACCGATGGTTCATCAAAGACTTCTCTAAAGTTGCTAATCCAATGTGCAAGCTTTTAGAGAAAGATGTGAAGTTTGTGTTTAATGAGCTGAAACGAAGGTTGGTGTCTGCTCCTATTATCATCGCACCCGATTGGTCTCTACCGTTTATTTTAATGTGTGATGCAAGTGATTTTGCTGTGGGTGCTATCCTTGGTCAGAAAAAGGGACAAGATCTTTCATCCTATTTATTATGCCAGCAAGACACTTGATGCAGCCCAGATGAACTATACTGTCACAGAGAAGGAGTTATTGGCGGTTGTCTACGCCTTTGACAAATTCCGATCATATCTGGTGGGCACGAAGGCGATTGTCTACACTGATCACACGGCAGTTCGTTACTTGTTTGCAAAGAAGGATGCAAAGCCGAGGCTTATTCGTTGGGTGTTGCTGCTGCAAGAGTTTGACATCGAGATTCTTGATCGAAAGGGCACAGAAAATCAGGTAGCAGATCACTTATCGAGGTTAGAAGATCAGGAACATGTGGATGAAGCAGTGGTGATTAATGAGACTTTTCCGGACGAACAACTTTTTGCTCTTCAATCAGCTGAGGTGCCAGGGTATGCAGATATGGTGAACTTTATAGTGAGTGAGATTTACCCCCCTGGTGCTAATCACGAGAAGAAGAAGTGGATTCTACATGACAGTCATTTCTATGTGTGGGATGAGCCCTATGTCTACCGGGTTGGCACAGATCAGCTGATCAGAAGGTGTGTTCCAGAGGAAGAGGTCTCAGCGATTCTCGAGAAGTTTCACTCATCACCCTATGGAGGACATCATGCTGGTGACAGAACAGCTGCAAAGGTACTTCAGTCCGGGTTCTACTGGCCAACTTTGTTCAAAGATGCTCATGAATTTGTGCGAGCATGTGATAGCTGGCGGAGAACCGGAAATATCTCCAAGCGTCATGAAATGTCTTTGAAGGGCATCTTAGAAATTGAGTTGTTTGATGTGTGGGGTATTGACTTCATGGGTCCCTTCATACCATCCAAGGGGAATAAGTACATATTGGTTGCTGCAGACTATGTCTCGAAGTGGGTGGAAACCATTGCACTTCCCACCAATGATGCTAGTGTGGTGGCGCGATTTCTGAAAAAGAACATTTTTACAAGGTTTGGGACCCCTTGGGCCATCATCAGCGATCAAGGTACGCATTTTTGCAATCGGCTCTTTGATAAATTGCTGCTCAAGTATGGGGTGAAACACAAGATAGCGACTGCTTATCACCCTCAGATGAGTAGTCAAGTGGAGGTATCGAACAGAGAAATCAAGAGGATTTTGGAGAAGACTATGAGCATAAGTAGAAAAGATTGGTCATTGAAGCTTGATGACGCTCTGTGGGCATACAGAACAGCTTACAAAACTCCGATTGACACATCTCCCTATAAACTCGTCTTTGGTAAGGCATGTCATCTACCAGTTGAGCTTGAGCATAGAGCATATTGGGCGATCAAGAAGCTGAATCTAGACATGGTTAAAGCTGGGGAAAAGAGACTGTTACAGCTGCACGAGTTGGAAGAATTTCGCTATCATGCTTATGAAAACGCGAAAATGTACAAGGAGCGAACTAAGAAAATTCATGATAGGCGCATCCAATCTCGAGACTTTGAGCCTAAGCAGTTAGTGTTGCTGTATAACTCTAGGCTGAAGATTTTCGATGGAAAGCTGAAGAGTAAGTGGTCCGGACCATTCGAGGTAGTTCGTGTGACTGCACATGGTGCAGTCGAGCTAAAAAGACCCAACTCGGATGAGACATTCTTGGTGAACGGGCAAAGAGTGAAGCATTACTACGGGGAGGCCACTGACCGCACAAGGACCGCCATCGATCTAGAAGAGGCTTGAGGAAAGCCTACGTCGTGCCGCGACGTAAAATTAGGCGCTTCTCGGGAGGTAACCCATGTTAAAAAAAAAGTGTCGTGCCACGACCTTAACTAAGGCGCTTGTTGGGAGGCAACCCAACCTTTTGTATGATATAGGTCACGTTTGTTCATATTGCAGGAATTGGGCGGAAAGAAGAAAAATACAAAGTGCCCAGTGATTTGCACATCGGTCCCGCGATGCGGACAGATCGCGCGTGGAAAATCAGAAACCTTCAGTGATTTGCACGATCCATCCGTGATGCGGACCGATCGCGGAGAGTTCTGCAGCCTCGTACTCTCCTTCCGCGATGCGGATGGATCGCGCGGGTCGACCCGGTTTGTATTTTAATTTTCTTATATAGGTTATAACCGTCCCACTCTTCTCATTATCATCATAAAACATTCCCCCAACTCACCCCATTCCCTCTCATACGAAAAATACCCATCCCCACTCCCTCTCTCACAAAAACAACTTCATGTTGCTTTAATTCATCCCCCATTAACATCACAAGGTAAGTGTTCATCATCCAAATTTTTTTTCCTTGTTATTGATGTTTGTAGTTGTAAAGTAGGGATATGGGTATGGGCGAATTTTGGGCGGGGATTGGTATTGCTTGTGTGATATGTGTGATTGTGGATAGAATATGACTCCCATTGCACAAGGGAGGGTTCTTCAGTTATCAAAAGTTAAGGGACGATTTTACGCCCACAAGGTGTTCGATAAAAGTCCTAAACCAAGTTTTTGTGAAATTGTGAAGTCTTGAGTAGCAATGGAACATTAACCGAACATAGGAACCCTTGTGCATCTCCTCTCACCATAAAATTAGAATTGTGAGGGAGGATTGGAGAATTGTGATTTTTCCATCCCAAGCCCTGCAACATGAAAATAGCTTACTTTGTTTTTGTTTGTGTTGTCATGTAGGAGTAGTTAACTTTTTTTTTTTTTTTCGTAATGTAGTTTGAAGTAAGTGTGGGGTTGTGCCACGACCCCTTAGTTACTGACCTATACCTCTCGTTTGGCAATGCGTTGTTTTGCAGGCAAAATGGTTCACGCTAAGTCCAAGGGCAAAGCTGTCGCCTCCTCCTCCCAAGGCACAAAAAGAGGAAGAGCACAAAACTCGTCCAAACCGACGAAAGGGCAAACATCCGAAAGGAAAGCATCCCGCGGTTGTCATTCTGCCGACATCTAAAAAGACAACCCACCCCCGTTTCTCGGGGGAAGGATTAGAGTGGTATGCGGGGTTTGACACCTCGAAGGGATACAATCATGAGCGAGAAATCAGTCGAGTCCCTTTGAAGAAGAATTTTCAGGATATCTACGACCGTATAGTTTCCATGGGATGGACGTCTGTGTTCGAACAACCGGGGCCTGTGAACATTGATTTGGTCATGGAACTTTATGCTAGCATGCCAATCCGTAGGACTCCAGATTCTGTGTTCATTCGAAAAAATTGGGTGCCATTGACGGCATCAACCTTGTGCGGGGCAATTGGAGTCCCGGATGTGCCTGTTGAGCCACTACTAGAATTCATCAAAAAGCCCGATTACAGGGCTATCCGGGAAACTCTTTGTGGAGCTAACTCAAAAGCTCAATGGGCACGATACTCAGGGCCTGTTCGGAAGCATCGGAGCATGAGCATGAGCAACTTTTGTAGAGAGGGTCGAGTGTGGTTGCACCTTCTAAATGCTAGAATCATGCCCCTTGATCACTTCTCGGAGGTACAAAGGGAGAGAGTGTGCATCGTGTACTTCCTGATGACAGGGCAGCCGGTGAACATCGGATATTGGATGCTGCAGGAAATTCGCAGAGTGCGGGTTGGCAGTCGAAAAAGCTGAGTTATGGAAACACTCTCACTTCCTACTTAATGAGGCTCCACGAGGAGTTGGCATACTCTACTGATAGAGTACTTGAGGCGCCCATTGACTCACTTGACATCTCAAATGTCATGGCCCCAGCGAGTGTATCCGGACATCATTTGACTCCGGCAGAGGAGGGGTCCGCCTAGTCCACCATACTAGCTCAGCTTTACTCAGGAATGATGGTTGCGAGTGAGCACTTTAATATTGATCTCACAAGGGTCTTTATTCAGAACCCCCACACTCCACATTCTCGGGCGCTGGTGGGCGAGCTGTCTCAGTTACCTGCGGATGATGACGAGAACTCAGCTGATCGAGTAATGGCTGCATTCGAAGACGAAGAGGAGGTAGAGTCGCTGATGCAAGGAGACGACAATGAAGAGGAAGAGGACGCCGAGCCAGATGAGGGCGAGGCTAATGATGAGGATTTCCTCGATGAGGACGACT
This sequence comes from Lycium barbarum, assembly GCF_019175385.1. Taxonomy (NCBI): domain Eukaryota; kingdom Viridiplantae; phylum Streptophyta; class Magnoliopsida; order Solanales; family Solanaceae; genus Lycium; species Lycium barbarum. Next base: position 89,634,751 of record NC_083344.1, read on the forward strand.
AGGCATTAGTGGGCCCCAGGGAGTATTTCTTACCTTGCTTACGCTTTATTTGTTTTCAAATATATATGCATTGAGGGCATTGCATAACTTTAAGTGTGGGGTGGGAAAATACGTCCCTGGTCTGTAACGACATGTTTTGAGGTTGTGGATGATGATTAGTATGCCTTAGGATTTTTTTTAGTTAGTAGTTTTACATCTTAGTGTTGAAAAAAAAAAGATTTTATTTTCTTTATTTTTCTTTGATAACTTCTTAAGTCCCTCATTAGTAGGCATTCATCATCCACCCCCTTTGATTTTCTTATGGCCTCGGTTCTTTCCCGAGAGGGGGCCTTTGAACCGGGCGTAGGTAGATTTTTCTTTTATAGTCATAGAAAGGGCTTTTCCTGATGACAGGTGGATGACAACCTGCTTGAGGGAAAATTAGTCCTTAGGCTAGGTGTATTCAAATTCTAGGTGCACGGGTTAGGTGAGGTATTGGCATATGAGTGATCTTGAAATCTGTTGTGAAAACATGCCGTGAAAATTGTATCACTTTTCTTGAAAGCACTTTGAAATGGTTTTTTTTATTTGTATGACCCACTTGGCATTGTTGATTGTCATTGTTGTTTGATTTGAGGGACAACCGGATCCCTCTTGCGTTGATTTTGTGTCATGTGTGAGTAAGGTTTCGTACTCGAATCCATGTTTGGTATTGACATCTAGAACTTGCCCTGTGTGTTCACAAAACGAAATGAAGTTTGGTTGAGCCTAGAAAGTGATAGAGGCGTTTCTTTGTTTAGTCACTAAAAATCCTAAGAGTTACCCTACCAACTTGCAAATAGTACCCTAGTTAACCCTTTTGAGCCTTTAGCTTTTTCTTTGATAGCAGTTAATTAGCCTTTACCCCTTCGTTCTATAACACTTGATGTTTGATCCAAAACACTCCATGAGCACTTTAATCAATTACAAGTATAATGGGAGTTGGGATGTGAAATAAAGAGGGGAAATAGTTGTTAATTGAAATCTAGGAAGACAATGGGAGCACCGAATGAATAGAACTAATTCACTTGTTAGTTGAGAATTGAAAGAAAGAGAGAAAAGAAAGAAATCTGAAAAAGATGTAGCGAAAAAGTTTCCCTTCTAACTTGTGTGACTTTTAAAAAAGGGTGGTGCTTAAACAAAGAAAATGGGTGAATTGGAGAAATTTAAAGGTTGGTTGGTATTGAATAAGGGCTAATGAAGAAATCGTGCAAGAATGATAAAAGTATAAGTATTAAAGTGCTTAGGCAGGTTAGTCACTATTATCCAAATAATTCCTACCCGTCCCTTAGCCTACATTACAACCCTCGAAGTCCTACTTGATTCTAGGTTCGTCTTACTCGTATTAGTGGAGTGGTTACACTACGGGCAAGCCTATGGTATGTCGTATTTTACATGTGATGTTCTTTGTGAGAGTGAGCGTACTTATTGATTTCAGGTCCATTGATTTAAACATATGTGATTCTTGATGAGATATGGACTGCTTTGTTGTGGTGAGGGCACATAATTAGCAATAGAGTGGTGAAGTGTTGATTTCTTGATCATAAGGTTGCTTATATGCCTTAAAGTGGTGTCATTGAGTCAACTGGTTTTGAAATTTGAAGTATTTTCTTTGGGAAGAAGTACTTGGTGCTGAAAATGAGGCTTTTAAACGTTTGGCATGACTTTCGCAACTTGGGTCATTGTTTTGGTTTTGAAAATATTTCTTTAGAGATAGTCATACTAGCCGAATCCCGTTGCAGACCTGTTTGAATGAGTTGAGCTAGAAGTGTAGTCTGGTGTTGGTTTGTGTTTGCTCGAGGGCGAGCAAAGTCTAAGTGGGGGTGGTGATATTTGGCACAAATATCATGTTTTGTGTCGTATTACAGCCTACTCTTATGACTTTTATCGCTTAATTCATGACGTAACCGTCGTATTTGAACTTATGTCGTTTTATTTCATGTGTATAGGTACGATGACGACAAACGATGGAAACTGTGCTTAAGATGATTGGAATTCGTAGCATATGACGATTAGATGAGGTGACAAGTCGAAGACCACAAAGGATGAACTAAAAGGAGATTAAATCGACTGAAGAAACCTCGCTTTTCCTCCGCATCGCGGGAAACCTCAGAACATCAGGCCATCCAGTCGCATCGCGTGAAGAAAGCGGACAAACAACTCAGTCATCAGTATCTCGCGATCCCTCCGCATCGCGGAAGGAAAGCGAGAACCCTCAGTACATTGCGCGATTCTTCCGTGATGCGGAAGGAAAGCGGGGATCTGCGGAATTTATCCCGATTCGACTAGGATTCAGATTCCTTATTACTTATTTTTACCCTAGCCTATATATAGACGTTTTAATAGCTGAGAACAGTGTACTGGGATTATTCAAGGATTTGTAAGCCACCGTTCTATTTTTTCTCTGTAGGTTTATATTCTTTTTCATCTTTTTTCAACCCTAGTTTATTCATGGCTTCTTTTGTCTATGATCGAATCATGAGTGGCTAGACCTCTTAATTCTAGGGTTGTGGCGAAAGACTTGAAAGTTGATTTGATGACAATTTTTATCTATTGATTTTCCATATTTTGGGTTGCTTATTTATTCTTGAGCTTAACTGTTTGATTATCTGGCCAATAGTTAGACACTATCTGTGGTGCGTGAATTGAACTTGAGAAAGGGAATTCACGTACGTAATAAGAATAAATAGAGTTTGTTCGATTTAATCGTTTCGCTAATGAGGATAGAGATATACCCTTTAGCCCTACTTAGTTGAATACGGAGAAATAAATGTGTTCTTGTTACCTCTGATGACCATAGAGATATAGGCGTTATAGTAACATCTACAGGCTGGTGAGTAGTTTGAGAGAATATCATAAAGCATAATTAACCCATTAACTAGTAACCCAGGAAATAAAATAGGTGGAATTGTCTGAAGATCAACTGGATTGTCGAAAGTCATAACCCTAGATCTTTCTCTCATCTGATAATTCTCACAATCTTTGTCAACATAGTCCCAGTCACAAAAACACCCATCACAAATTGTTTACTTTTCAGTTTTAGTTTAGTACAACAAACATCTTGATTTTCACTTTCTTGAATTGTTTCTTTCGAATTTGAATTAGCTTAATAGTAGAATCTAAGTCTCTGTGGGATCGATATCTGGACTTAACAGTCTATATTACTTGTACGAACACGTATACTTGCGTGTGAGGTTGGGAGCAACAGTTAGCGAAAAAACAAAAGTTTTCTGGTGTCTGGTGTCCGCCGTAGCGACACCATATGCGTAGTAGCGATTTCGCTGTAACGAGGCATGTCTGCTATGGCGAGTGTGTGAGGTTTGTGGCGAGTCACCACAGGTGACTGGGATCCGCTGTGGCGGACTCATGATAGTGAGAAGAGGTCCACTGGCGCGGGCCCGCTATAGTGGACTGGTGACCGCTGCAGCGAATGACATGGACCATATTCTATTTAATGCCTAGTTAAAACCCTTTATTTCCTATCTCTATATTTATTGTTTATAAGCATCTTTGAGGTGATTTGAGGAGGTTTCAACCAGATTTCTCTTGAGGGTAAGTTCTCTAACCTTGATTTCATTCATTTACTTTCCTCAAGATTGAATCCTTGTTAGAAAATCTATAGAATTTAAGAAGGAAGATGGGTTTTGTTCATAGATTTGACTAATCTAAGCATGGAATTTGATAAATTAGTTACTAATAGGCTTGTATCTTTATTTAATGATTGATGAATTGAATGATCGAAAGTTAAGGTTTATACCCAACTTGGGAGTTTTGACTTGAATGATGAAATGGCATATTCTTGAGTTAATTTAGTAATTCAGGAGTAGAAGTGAACTTCTAGAAAGTTGGGCTTCCTATTCCATCTTTGAATTACCCGTTTTACTCTTGTGGGCCCGTTTTCCCTCTTTTACTTAGTTGTTTTTGGTTCAAACGAATGTATAGCAATATGGATAACGTTGTTTCTCATTTCTAACTTAGAATTTGATAATGGATAGACTTTGAGTACTTGGAGGCTCTCCGGAAAGGCATAGCGGATATTTGATTGTTCGTGGCTCCAGTTCAGCAGCTCGGTAGGTTACGGCTTACCTTTTTGGTTATACGCCAGTTAGTGAAGCATATGTAGGAGTTAATAATTGACGGAGAGAGCATGTTAACCTTCAGGCATGAAGTTGGGATGGATATTCTTAGGATTGGTATTAATGGCTTATTTATGGGCTTGTTGCCTCTTTGTGGTTTGTTGGATTGTTGCCATGTGTGTGATATTGGACTTGTACTTAGTTGCCATATTGTGATTATGATATGATTGTCTCTCACTTATCTCGACATTAACATAGATAGAGGAAAGAACTTGAGTTGATATTGATATTGTGATATGTGTCCATGTGTGGCACGATTGAGATTTGATTATGATTTACACTTGAGATTGATACATGCATATCATCATACACATTCTACCTAATTCATTGACGCGAGCCGTGATTTGATATTAATAATGATAAGACGGAAAGTGAAACATCCGAGGCTTCTTATTATGCTGTTGCTATGTGCATATTTCGTATGGCCTCTCTTGCCTAAATATTTGGTGTTACTTATGTGATCCGAAGGGAAATTGTTCCGGACGTGGCATTGTACAAATTAGGGAATAAGTTCATATTGGTAATTGATTTACGGATGTTGTTATGCTTATTCACCTTTATGATTATTGTTGAAATTGGCACACATACATGCATTTTATCCTGCATTTCTCATGACATATTGATATGAACTGTGACTTGGTACTGATGATGATAAGTGAGAGAGTGTAGCCTCTGAGGTCTTTTCTGGAGAGCATAAAGAGAGAAGAGAGTTCGTGATCCGAGGTCATTTACCGGAGCGAAATAAGTGTACGTTGCCCAAGGTCTCTTGTCGGAAACGAATGAGTGCTAGATGCCTGAGGTCTCTTACGGGGAACGAATAAGTGCTCGATGTCTGAGGTCTCTTGCTGGGATTGAGAGAGTGCTCGTCGCTGAGGTTGTTGCCAGGACGAGAGATATATAGACCTTGCGGGTCCTCCATAGGTCATCACTAATGAGATGTGGAGATATTCCGTTCGTAGCATGTGTGTACAATATGAGACAGTTGGTCAGCTCATTGCATTGCATTGCATTGCATACACATTCATATTACATCCATTCACATCTCTGATTCTGGTTGTTGTATCTGTTGTATTGCATGGTGCGTTTTATCCCTGATTCCCTGGTTGTTGATTTATTTGTGATGTTTCGTACTTGTTAATCACTTACCTAGACACTTGATGGACCCGAGGGCTAGAGGTTCCGCCTAGGCTATGACTGTAGACTACTGAGATCTAGTGTGGTTCACATTATTGCAAGACTTACGTGGATGTGCTTAGTGACTTACGTGGATGTACTTAGTGACTGTATTTGGACTGCTTATTTGCCTATCTTTAAGTTTCTTCTTTCATATATGTTAGCTAATGGTTGTCGGCCTATGATGCCTACCAGTACGTGTTGTTTGTACTGATACTACTCTTGCTACACCCTTTTTAGGGTAGGGTGTAGAGTTGTTCTAGGTACTTGAGCGAGATTCCGTTAGCCTTCAAGAGTCTCACGGAGTTCATCTAGACTTTTCTGTTAAATTCTTATGCTAAACAGAAGTTGTATTCAGGTTATGGTTGTAACGTTTTTTCAAGTTGTATACTTAGAAGCTCTTGTACTATTCAGACTAGATTCTTTGGGTAGTTTATGTATTTCCGCAATCATTACTTTTATATGATATTTGAGACTAATTAGCATTTATAATATTCTTCCGCATTGATAGATTTTATGTTGGGTAAGGGAAGGATTCACCCACAAAAGGGGAGTGCGTGGGTGCCCGCTGGACCCTCGTTTTGGGTCGTGACACAAACGAAATATTATAAACTACTCCTTCCTGTTCATAATAAGTGTTCTTAGCCTTTTTATTTGGGATAATCTCAATAATATAGAATCCAACATGAAATATTACATTCACGTAGTCATATTTTTAATCTACATCCGCATGGCTAACTTTTTTTTTTTTGCAACACTGTTTATACACACAATATAACATTATACACTTACAGTAGATAATGTATCAACCTTGTATAAAAGCGTACAATAATGTATAAAAGGGTCATTTCGGGCAATATTAGAAATATTATTTTCCCTCATTATTTTGGTTCAAAATAAATGTCCACTTATATAATCAAGAAGAAATTAACTTTATTTTTTCAAATTTGTCCTACTTAATGCTAAGTGACCAGATCTCAATACAACAACAACAACAACAACAGCCCAGTGAAATCCCACATCTTGGGGTCTGGAGAGGGTATAATGTACGCAGACCTTACTCCTACCAAGGTAGGATGGCTGTTTCCGAGAGACCCTCGGCTCAATAGAAGCATAAAAAGGGGGTCAGATAAGGTTAAAAGATTTAAAACGATATTGCAATGAAATAATGCAAGCGACACAGTAAAACAGGATAATCAAGGAATTCAAAGCGATATGGAAATGCAAATCACGAAAGCGGCATAGATAAAATAGAGTAATCAAAGTACAGAAAGTAGCAAATAATAACATAAATCAAAGCACAAGAAATTATAATGCGCTAATGCGCCTACTAATAAGGAAAGATAACGAGACTTATATACTAGCCTTCTACCCTAATGTGGGTCCTCCACACCTTCCTATCTAAGGTCATGTCCTCGGTAAGCTGTAACTGCGTCATGTCCTGTCTAATCACCTCTCCCCAATATTTCTTTGGCCTACCCCTACCTCTTCTGAAACCATCCATGGCTAACCTCTCACACCTCCGCACTGGGGCATCTATGTCTCTCCTCTTCACATGCCCAAACCATCTCAGTCGCATTTCCCGCATCTTGTCTTCCACCGAGGCCACTCCCACCTTATCCCGAATAGCCTCATTTCTAATCCTGTCGCTCCTAGTGTGCCCACACATCCATCTCAACATTCTCATCTCGGCAACTTTCATCTTTTGAACGTGAGAGATCTTAACTGGCCAACACTCTGCCCCATACAACATAGCCGGTCTAACCACCACTCTGTAGAACTTGCCCTTTAGTTGTGGTGGCACCTTCTTGTCACATAGCACTCCTGAAGCTAGCCTCCATTTCATCCACCCTATCCCAATACGATGTGTGACATCATCGTCAATCTCCCCGCTGCCTTGCATGATAGACCCAAGGTACTTGAAACTACTTTTCTTTTGGATGGCCTGAGCACCAAGCCTAACTTCCACGCCAACCTCCTGGGGTGTCTCACTGAACTTACACTCTAAGTACTCTGTCTTGGTCCTACTCAGCTTAAATCCTTTAGACTCCAAGGTATGTCTCCAATCCTCCAGCTTAGCGTTAACTCCGCTACGAGTCTCATCGATCAGGACTATGTCGTCCGCGAAAAGCATACACCATGGCACCTCACCTTGAATTTGTCGCGTCAATTTATCCATCACCAAGGAAAATAAAAACGGACTAAGAGCTGATCCTTGATGCAACCCCATCACAACTGGAAAGTGCTCTGAGTCCCCTCCGACTGTCCTTACTCTAGTTTTGGCTTCCTCATACATGTCCTTGATCACCCTAATGTATGCTACAGGTACACCTTTAGCCTCCAAACATCTCCATAGGATTTCTCTTGGAACTTTATCGTAAGCCTTTTCTAGGTCGATGAATACCATATGCAAGTCCCTCTTCCTCTCCCTATACTGCTCCACCAGTCTCCTCACAAGATGAATGGCTTCTGTAGTTGAGCGTCCCGGCATAAATCCGAACTGGTTCTCTGAAATAGACACGCCTCTCCTCACCCTCATCTCCACCACTCTTTCCCACACTTTCATAGTATGGCTTAGTAGCTTGATACCTCTATAGTTTTCGCAACTCTGGACATCCCCCTTGTTTTTGTATAGAGGGATCATTACGCTCGACCTCCATTCTTCGGGCATCGTTGTCGTCTTAAAGATGACATTAAACAACCTAGTCAGCCACTCCAAACCTGCCGAGCTCGCGCTCTTCCAAAATTCCCCAGGGATCTCGTCAGGTCCGGTCGCTCTTCCCCTGCGCATCCTACAGACAGCACCCTTAACCTCCTCAACCTTAATACTCCTGCAATACCCAAAATCGTGACGCCTCCCTGTATGCTCCAAATCTCCCAACACGATGTCTCTCTCCCCTTCTTCATTCAAGAGTTTGTGAAAATATGACTGCCATCTCTGTTTAATGAGAGTCTCCTCTACCAATACTTTTCCATGCTCATCTTTAATGCACTTCACTTGATCCACATCGCGCGCCCTTCTCTCCCGCACCCTGGCTAGCCTGAACAATTTCCTATCCCCGCCTTTCTCTTCTAGTTCAGCATAGAGGCGTTCAAAAGCTGCCGTTTTTGCCGTCGAAACCGCCGACTTCGCCTCCTTCCTCGCTATCTTATAAAGTTCCCTATTCGTCCACATCTCCACCTCATCCTTGCTTTCTATCAGCTTCGCATACGCAATGTGTCAAGATAATTGTAGATCTCAATGTGTCAAGATAATTGTAATATGCAAATTTGAATTACGGATAGTTTAGTCAAAATACCTATTTTTGTCTAGGAATTAGTATTTTCTTAACCGGTATAAAGACTAAGTGAACACTTATTTTGAACTGGATGGAGTAATGAATTATTGCCATTCAATTTATTTTATTTGTTATAGTTTATTGGGTTATTTACAAGAATGATTTTGGAAGTAGGTGGTCTTACACTTTTGACATCACTTGTTCCATGAGAAAAAAAAAAAACTTAAAATCTAACAAATTTTGATATTTGATCTTAAAACTTTGTCCATGAGGCAAGCGAAAATCATAATGATACTATACATTGAGGATCCAATTGTTTAAGACTATACATTTTTCAAAGTTATTGATTTAATTTCCTGTATTTTATCCCTATGACTTAGTCGTACGCGTTTCTTAATTGTAAATATTTTGTACTTCTAGTAGCCAAGAAAAGTTATCAAACCAGCACATGCATTATAGTCTATATAAAATAATTAAGATTCCAATTGACTCCGATCTAGATCACGAAATAATTATAGTCATTTTTAAAGCTAAAATAATATTTTAGTAAAAATTATTTTTATTAAATAATCTCAGCACACCGTGTTGGAGTTCGAAAATTGACAAGTAGAATTTCAACATAATGTGTTGGCGTTCATAAAGGTCCTAGAATTTGAAACTTCAAGAATGATTCATCAGTTTGAACTTATAAAGGTTCAAACTCCAGAAATTATTTATGGAGTTTAGACTAATAAAGGTTCAAACTGCATAACTTTTTCATGCTATTTAAAATAGCCATAGATAAAGTTCTAAAATAGCTACCATGAATGAAATAAGTATGTGTAAAAATGCGACATATAAATTATTTCACCCATGGTACCTCTTTGACCTCAAGAACAATATTAATATTTTGGATTACAGCTTGTAGAAATTGAAATTCCATGATTGTGTCATGGAGTTCAAAGAGCTATGGTGAAATAATGTGAAAATCATTTTTTCACAATGTTAAACTCTTTTAGAACTCTAAGGACAACGAACGGAGTTTTAACTTCTACAATTTGAAACTCTATGATTGTATTCTGGTATTTGAACAAGCCTTCCTATAAATTACAATTGGAAAGTTTTTAAAAAAATGGGTTGAGACTCCTGCACATTATGCTAGAGTGTCACCCTTAAAATTTTGGAAGCTCAACACTTTGTGCTGGAGTTCACGGTAGGGAAATTTCAAACTCTAGCATAGTGTGATAGTGTTTCAATTGTAAATAGTAGCACATCTTGTGCTATGGGTTCGGGCGAACCCAAAAGTATTGATCCAAACCCTGCATGTGCATATTAATTTCGAACCCATAAATATTAAAGGATTAGAATTTCAAATCCATAAACTTCAAATCATGGCTCCCTTGTAAAAGCTTCAAACTTCAACATATTATAATGGAGGTCTTCCGTATTTTAGATAAAGAATTATATCTTGCCAAATATTTGTTCCGCATTAAAAAGTGGCTAATCATGAAATAGTTTTGATATTGTGATTAAAATTTAATTAGTAGTCCGGAAAGTGCCTACTTTTTGAATTTCTCCCTTTGGAGATTGAGACAAATTTAAAAAATGAAAAACAAACAAAAAAAAAAAGTTTTTACTTTAGTTTGAGGATTTTAAATGTCTATTCCACTGTCAACAACAACATACTCAGTGTAATTTCACAAGTAGGGTCTCAAGAGGGTAGGATATACCTTTGTGATGTAGAGAGATCGTTTCTGATTGACCATCGGCTCGAAAGAAAAAAAAAAGAATTTGACATATGGTATCAAAACAATATGACGACAAAATAGCAGGATATTTACGATTGAAAAATATGATAACAAAATAGCAGGACAATAAATGAACCAACATATAGTAATATAGTAATACACGTAGAAGAAAGAGACTACGGAATTTGTAACTAGTACTAGCCTAATGTCTATTCCACTGTCAAGGCAAACAAATTGGAATATTTACGTTGTGTGCCCAGCCGGCTAAAACAATTACTCAAGAAATGCCCATTTTGAAAATTATAACCGAGAATAAAAGTTAAAACTAGGGTATCCCAAATTAATTCGTTTGAAGTAAATGCCGAGCTCACTGTCTCAATTTCCTCTTCGCTTCCCTGATCTCAATGTAATAGAAAAAGTAAAAAAGTCAGCTACATGCCTAAAGCCTATTATAAAAGTTAAGATTCCATTGATTCGCTTAAAGATTTAAAATGAGGGCAAGTGGAACAAGAGATAAGGCTGCCTCCAAATATAAAATAACATAGGTATCAGGAAATATTTTATCAATGTTAATTATTTGTCAGTCAATTTTAACGAACATTTCTAATGGCTAGTTTAGTTCGACAACTTTTACTATAATTTTCGTCCTTCACTTTGACTATTTCTTAAAGTTCGGAGTATATTAACTTTTCGCAAATTAGGATATAAGTATTTCAGAATTGCATCATTTTTTCTCGTATAAAAATAGAGAAAAAGTTTACAATTCAAAAATTTAGGCAAGGCATAGTTGGTAGTATATCGAGAAAAGAGAAGTCATAGAGGTTTTAGGACTAACGTTGTATTACAAAATCATTGCCATTCAATTTATTTTCCCATATTTTATTCCTATAATTTTAGTTGTACACGTTCCCTAATTGTAAATATCCTGTACTTCCATTCGCCAAAAAGGTTATCAAACTAGCAACATGCACTATGTTCTATATAAAATACTACGATTCCAATAGAGTCCGATCTAGATCGCAAAAAACTAGCACATGCACTACGTATATGTTCTGTTTGGAATGACGATATCGATTTACGTCACACAAGGAGTTGGAATAAGTTTTTGTTGGAACTCCTCCTGTTCTATGGGGTGATTATATCCCCTTTGTGTTGTATCTGAGAGGTATGGTGTATGCCCTCCTCTCTTTTTGCTAAAGCTAATACAACACTGCCTAGGATAACTGGGCAAATTCAATATTAAACAAATTATTGATGTGCGTACCAATCACATGCATATGGGTCTTTCCCATTTATTTTAATGAAATGATTTACCACCACATAAATATTTATGACTTGTTTCAGAGCACAAATTTCAAAAGTCTTTCTATTTTTCAAAACTCGTACCTACTCAAAATAAACCAATTTAGTCCTAGGCAGTGCTCTATTTTAGAAGTTGTTTTAGACCAATTTATCACGCAAATTGGTATGCATGAACTATAAAATAATCAAGATTCCATTTTAGTCGGATCTGGATCACGAAAACCTATCACATACACTATATACATGTATACGGTAAAAATCGAATATATATTAGACCGGTGAGACCGGTGACCGAGGGAAGAAAGAGATCAACACGGGTATGGAGATTTACTTTCTGGATCGGAGGAGCGCTTGAACCAAGGAAAGGGAAGAACATTGTTTGGTCCGATTTTCCCATAGCCGAGTTGATCATGGCCGTTCCTCCGTTTGATCGTGGCCGTTAGTCCGTTTGATCATGGCCGTTAGTCCATTTGATCGTGGCCGTTGGACCGGGAGGTCCGTTACGCGATTGCCACGCGTCGATAACGTCCTGCCATGTTCAACTGCCAACCGTACGGGTGTCAGATCGTACGGCCAACCTAACCCAACCTAATCCATTTCAGAGTTTTTTTTTTATTTTTTAGTTTCTCATATTGTATGAAGCCCATGGGGCAATACTATAAATAGGGCTCATTTCCCTACTTTTGAGGGGTTGGCTTCTTCATATCAAGAACATTTTGTACTAGAAAATATATACAAATCTCTCTCAATATCGTATTTTGATCCGAATTCGTTGTGTTCATCTCTTAAATTTATTCAATCAAGTAATACTCATATATTAGTAGACACATAAATCTATAGCGAATCTCTGATCATTATTGCTCTCTTCATATCATATCTATACATATCTTTTTCCCATCAAATAGATTGAGGCTTAACCACATATCCTATACCTACTCACAAATTTAATTGATTATTCGAATTTGGGGTAAACAGTTTGGCGCCCACCGTGGGGCTAGGATAATAGTGGTTTTTGATCTTGATCTCTATCTTACCAATCAAAATCAAAAACATCTTCTGTTCGTCTCTGAAAAAACGGACCAAATGGCTAACAATGGGCAATCTGGTCACGTCAACAACAACGACATCTTGGCCGAAAATGAAGGCAGCGGGCCACGAGGATTACCAAACCCCGCTGACCCTAACCCCGTTAATTCGAGGGAAGGCCTCAACCATCAAAACACCGTGGACCAGGAGAATGCCGCCCAACCGGCCACTGACCCTTTAAATACACACAATTCAATTACTTTGTCCCGGACACAGGGCCGGAAAGAGCCGGATACCCCGAATGATAATATTGACTTACGTTTAATTTTTGAAATGTGTCAGGAACAGAGAGCGGCGATTGCCGAATAGGGAGTCGCAATAGCCCGGTTGCAAAACGGAAGGGATAAAACGACCTCGGAGGAGGCGAAGGGTGTTGCTGAACCCAGAAGAGATGAGGCACGGATGGTTGAGAGACATGGGTCCGGAGTTGGTTCCTCCACCGAGGTTCTGAAAATTCTCGAAACTTTGGCAAAGTGGGTAGACTTGACCGAAAAGAGGGTGGAAACATACAACTCTCGGGTGGACCAGATCCTGGGGGCTCCGTCTTTACTGAAAGGGCCGGATTCGAAGAGGTACATCTAAAGGCCTTTTCCTCCGAGTGCGGCTCCGAAATTAATCCCGAAGAGGTTCAAAATGCCGGATATCCAGAACTATGACGGCACAACGGACCCACACGAACACGTGACCTCATACACCTGCGCTAAAAAAGGAAATGATATGGAGGAAGACGAAATTGAATCAGTATTGCTAAAATAGTTCGGGGAAACTCTATCAAAAGGAGCATTAACGTGGTACGACCATCTGCCCGAGCATTCGATCACTTCTTTTGAAATGCTCGCCGATGCCTTCATAAAAGCTCACGCCGATGCCAAGAAGGTGCAGGCCCGTAAGGCAGATATTTTTCGTATAGCCCAAAGAGACGATGAGTTGCTGCGTGAATTTTTCAACCGGTTCCAAAGGGAACGAATGGAGCTCACTCCGATTCCCGAGGAATGGGCCGCACAAGCTTTCACAAAGGGGCTCAACCCTCGGAGCTCGACGACTTCATTCAAATTAAAGGAAAACGTGCTAGAGTACGAGGCTGTGACATGGGCAGATGTCCATAACCGATACGAGTCGAAGATCCGGGTGGAGGATGACCAACTCGAGCTTCCCCTGGGGCCAATAAATATGAACACAAGTTTTGAAAGACCAAGGAAAAATTACGAATCGGAGGCCAGATCGTCGAGGGAAATGTATCGGCCATATTCCCATTCGGAGAAGCCAATCTTTAAGTTGGAGAAATCCAGGGTTGGCCCGAGCCATTTCTCCGGTCGGGGTAATAAACGGGTCGAGCGCCCGTCGAACAGTCGGGGTCTCTCATTCAGGAGCGATGCCGGAAGCTCTGCCGGCAACAAGGATTTGCCGAAGATATCAGAGTACAACTTCAACGTCAGCACCTCGGACCTCGTCTCGGCTATTGGCCGTATCCCGGATGTAAGATGGCCAAGACCTCTAAGGTCGGATCCGGGCCAACGGGACCCGAGCATGGTGTGTCAATACCATGAAACCCATGGACACAGAACTGAGGATTGTCGCCAGCTAAGAGAGGAGGTAGCCCGGTTACTGAAGAATGGCCATCTCCAAGAATTGCTGAGTGAACGAGCTAAAAGTCACTACAAGGAAAGGGAGACTCATAAAAGGGCCGAGCCAGTAGAACCCCAGCATATAATCAACATGATAGTCGGGGGTATCGATGCCCCTCGAGGGTCGGTGATGAAACGGGCCAAGGTTTCTGTTGTTCGCGAGAAGCGCAGCCAGGATTATTTACCCGAGGGTTCTATCTCTTTCAGCAACGAGGATGCAGAAGGCATCATTCAACCGTGTAATGATGCATTGGTAATTTCTATACTTATCTTTAAAACTCAGGTAAAACGTATTTTGATTGACCCAGGTAGCTCGGTCAACATCATCCGGTGGAGAGTGATCGAACAGTTAAGGTTGCTCGATCAGATCATACCAGTAGCCCAGGTACTCAGCGGGTTCAACATGGCGAGCGAAACCACAAAGGGGGAGATCTCGTTGCCGGTGAACATCGATGGCACTATCCAGCAAACGGTGTTCTATGTAATCGAAGGGGACATAAAGTATAATGCATTGCTGGGTAGACCTTGGATACATAGCATGAGGGTCGTGCCCTCAACATTGCATCAGCTATTGAAATTCCCAACCCCGGAGGGGATAAAAACCATCCGAGGTGAACACCCCGCTGCGAGGGAGATGTTCGCGGTCGAGGAGGCGACACCTCAGCCCGAGAAATCGGATCAGAAGGAAGAAGATCCAACCGAGGGAACAGACACCAAATAGCAATCAAAGCACACCGGGTTGGACCCGGGGTACGAAGAGGATGGTTTCGATGTACCCAGATCATTCGTCATGACGGATGACTCGGATGCAACCAAGTCAACAGTAGAGGAGCTGGAGCAGATCATCTTGTTTGAATATCTACCGGACAGAAAGGTATACCTGGGCACGGGGTTAACATCGGAGCTTAGGAACAAGTTAATTGAATTTCTTCGAGCTAATGTAGATTGCTTCGCATGGTCCCATATAGATATGACAGGTATACCACCGGAAGTAATAACTCACAAGCTCAGCTTAGACGGGAAGTTTCCCCCGGTGAAGCAGAAGAGAAGGCCCATGGCGGAAGCAAAACACGCCTTCGTAAAAGACGAGGTAACAAAGCTTTTAAAAATAGGCTCTATCCGGGAGGTAAAGTACCCAGATTGGCTAGCTAACGTAGTAGTGGTGCCGAAGAAAGGTAATAAATTTTGAATGTGTGTTGATTACAAGGATTTAAACAAAGCATGCCCGAAGGATTCATTTTCGTTGCCTCACATCGATAGAATGATCGATGTGACGGCCGGGCATGAGATGTTAAGTTTTCTCGATACCTACTCCGGGTATAACCAAATTCGGATGCACCCGGAGGATCAAGAGAAAACATCCTTCATTACCCGATATGGGACTTACTGTTATAATGTCATGCCTTTTGGATTAAAAAATGCCAGTGCAACTTACCAACGCCTAGTTAATGGGATGTTTGAAGAACAAATAGGGAAAACAATAGAAGTTTATATTAACGACATAGTGGTCAAGTCCCTGGAAAAAGAGGACCATTTAAAACATTTGCAGGAAACCTTCGATGTACTCCGCAAGTATAACATGAAGCTCAACCCGGAAAAATATGCCTTCGGGGTCCGGTTCGGTAAAATTTTGGGTTTCATGGTGTCAAACCGGGGGATCGAAATCAACTCGGACAAGATCAAGGCCATCGAAGATATCGAGGTGGTGAATAACGTCAAAGGAGTACAGAGGCTCACCGAAAGGATAACGACGTTGAGTTGCTTCATATCGAGGTGCTCGGACAAGAGTCATCGCTTCTTCTCCTTACTGAGGAAGAATAACGTCTTCGTTTGGACACCGGAGTGCTAAAGAGCTTTACAAGAATTAAAGAGATACTTGTCCAGCCCACCGCTGTTGCACACACCAAAGGTGGATGAGCACCTTTTTCTCTACCTTGTTGTCTCCGAGATAGCGGTAAGTGGCTTTTTGGTCCGAGAAGAATCAGGTACGCAATTCCCTATCTATTATGTAAGTAGAACTTTGGGGGATGCGGAGACCCGTTATCCCCACTTGGAAAAATTGGCATTGGCATTGGTAAGTGCTTCTAGAAAACTCAAGCCCTACTTTCAATGTCATCCGATATGTGTAGTGACTACTTACCCCCTAAAAAACATCATGCATAAACTGGAATTATCAGGTAGGTTAACTAAATGGGCCGTAGAAATTAGCGGATATGATATCGAATACAAACCTCGAACGGCCATCAAGTCCCAAATCTTGGCCGATTTTGTGGCGGATTTCACCCCGGATATGGTCCCCGAGGTTCAGAAAGAACTTCTGCTAACCTCGGGGAAAGCCTTGGGTATTTGGTCACTACATACGGACGGAGCCTCGAATCTCAAAGGTTCCGGGCTAGGAATCGCCCTTAGAACCCCGGTCGGGGGTGCCATTCGGCAATCCATTAGAACTGTTAAATTCACTAACAATGAAGCCGAGTATGAGGCTATGATTGCAGGTTTGGAATTAGCCCGGAGTATGGGGGCTGAAATAATCGAGGCAAAGTGCGATTCGCTCTTGGTCGTAAACCAGGTGAACGGCGTTTTCGAGGTCAAGGACGAACGGATGCAGAGGTATCTGGAAACAATCCAAGTGATACGACACTGGTTTAAAGAATGGACCATGCAGCATATACCGAGGGAGCAAAATAGCGAAGTCGATGCATAAATAAAAAAAGTAGTGACCCATTCGTTGAGATCCCGGACGACCGAAGGAATCCAGCCCACAGCTAACATAAATAAGAAGAGTAGTGAGAAGGTGGATGAACTGAGGCTCGACCAAACACGCAAGCAATTATTAAAAGAGTTCAGACTTACGATTATTATTCGACCTTTCCGGAAAAGGAATGTAGTTGTCCGGGATGATGTCCGAGGTCCGCACCCGGACGTATCGCTCCAACCAGCCCCTATCTCTATGTTCGTCCATTTTTGAGAAAAATGGATTCCGGCTACGCTTTGCGAGTTTTATTACGCCACCCCAGAACAACCTCGGGGAATATAAGCGTATCAAGTGGACCAGCGTGAACTCCTTCCCGGTATTATTGGCCAACAACCGAGGGTAGGCCACGGCCCTCCAAAAAATCGGACCAATCTGTGCCAAGGTTACGTTATAGGTCCGGCACAGGTCTAAGATGACCGGATCGACCGGGGGTTCGAGCTTGAGAGTGAAAGGGTAAGTATAAACGTATAAGAAACTTTCCCGATGGTCAGTGACTGATTCGTTTGGCCCGGGGGAAAAAACTTGAACTGAATGGGTGTCCCACCCGTAATAAGCCCGGACTAAGTTGAGTTTTCCCTCGGTAATGGATGAGGGATATCGTCTCACATCAAACCCTCTATCGGATACCGGAGAAGGTTTTTCAACCTCAAAATATTTGTTGAAATTAGGTTTGGCCGGTATAATGTCTGAGGCAGTGGGCTCGAAGGTGATTTTTGCCTTAGGTGGTGAAGTTGGCTCGGTTCCTTGAGACGAAACCGAGGGAATATCATGGGAAGTGGTTTCAATGTGGGCAAACATTTGAAAATATAGAAAAGAGAGATTGGGTGATTTCGAAAAGGAAGATGAAAGGTGAAGGGGACAGTCAAAGAATTCAAAAATGATAAAGAACGAGAGGAAGAAGCAGCAACACACAAGAAGGACCAGTGGAGAAGTTGGCAGAATCGTTCCTTTTTTTACGTACTACAAACAACAAATCAACGAGAGATGTGAATTGGAAGATGGTAAGTGAGGAAAAGAAATGAAGAACTGAAGCTGTGAGGAATGAAGAATTGAAGATGAGATTAAGGGGATAGTAAAATGGAAAAATGGAGCATTGGAAGACGTTATATAGACATGGGGTTGAGGCGGCTACAGTTCCCGGCCAACCGGGGGGTGCCACGTGTCCCATCATTAATGAGGAATGACTTGAAGCGACGTGCGTTGCGGCGGTAGTCAGAGCGGACCGTCCGGGATGAGACACGTGGCCGATGGCAAAGGGACGTGACGCAACTGTTCCCGCCAAAATGAAAAGATAACAACGGACGAATGGAGTCACCGGTTTCTTAATTAATCCACTTCCCGTTACTCCGATAAAACTTCGGTCCGGAAAGTGTGAGGACTATCTGTATACGGTAAAAATCGAATATATGTTAGACCGGTGAGACCGGTGATCGAGGGAAGAAAGAGATCAACACGGGTATGGAGATTTACTTTTTGGATCGGAAGAGCGCTTGAACCGAGGAAAGGGAAGAACATTGTTTGGTCCGATTTTCCGATAGCCGAGTTGATCGTGGACGTTCCTCCGTTTGATCGTGGCCGTTAGACCGTTTGATCGTGGCCGTTAGTTCGTTTGATCGTGGCCGTTGGACCGGGAGATCCGTTACGCGATTGCCACGCGTCGATAACGTCCTGCCATGTTCAACTGCCAACCGTACGGGTGTCAGATCGTACGGCCAACCTAACCCAACCTAATCCATTTCATAGTTTTTTCTTTATTTTTAGTTTCTCATATTGTATGAAGCCCATGGGGCAATACTATAAATAGGGCTCATTGCCCTACTTTTGAGGGGTTGGCTTCCTCATATCAAGAACATTTTATACTAGAAAATATATACAAATCTCTCTCAATATCGTATTTTGATCCGAATTCGTTGTGTTCATCTCTTAAATTTATTCAATCAAGTAATACTCATATATTAGTAGACACATAAATCTATAGCGAATCTCTGATCATTATTGCTCTCTTCATATCATATCCATACATATCTTTTTTCCATCAAATAGATTGAGGCTTAACCACATATCCTATACCTACTCACAAATTTAATTGATTATCCGAATTTGGGGTAAACAATACATAAAATATTTTAGACACATGTTGTGTATTGAATCACGAATCTACGTACCATGCATTTCCAAGAACCTCTATTCCTCTCAGTGGCGGATTGAGGATTTTCACTCAGGGTGTTCGGAAAAATAATTGAACCTAAATATACACTGTAATATATGTTCAGGGTGTTCAAAACTTAATAAATGTACATAAACATATAAAATTTACCCTAAATATACACTGTAATTTTTTGTTCAGGGTGTTCGGGTGAACACCCTGGGCTCTTGGTACATCCGCCCCTGATTCCTCTCCTATACATAACCTAGCATTACTACTTCAAGTTTTCAAGAAAAAATCAACATTCTTCAATGGCCTCTCTACCTAAAGTATCTTTCTTTCTTTTACTAATAACCATAGCTTTCCACTTTTCTCCTTGTGCTGCCCAAACTAAATGTGGGATCACTTCTGTTTACCATTTCGGCGACTCTCTCGCTGATGCTGGAAATACCATGCGTTTACCCGGGGTCTCCCTACTATTCCCCACCAGCAAACTTCCATATGGCCGGACCTTTTTCAAGAGGCCTACAGGTCGAGCCTCAGACGGTCGTATCATTAATGACTTCATCGTCTCTTCTCTCAACCTCCCCTGCCTAAATGCTTACTTAAATAATGGTACTTCTTTCAAACAAGGCGTTAATTTCGCTGTTTCTGGTGCCACGGCTTTGAATAACGCTTTTTGGGCTACTAGGAAGGTCAATTTACGTCCCTGGAACAAGCATCTAGCGGCTCAATTAGGGTGGTTTAAATCTCATCTGCAGTCCACATGTGGCGCGAATTGCAAACAAACTCTCAAGAACTCTCTCGTAATATTGGGGGAATTCGGTGGAGTTGACTACTTCAATTGTTTCTTCCAAAACAAGCAAGCACCTAAGATCTGTACATACGTTCCTTTAGTTATTGCCGAAATTATGAGAGGTATTAGAGAAGTGATTCAACTAGGGGCAACTCGCATTTTGGTTCCAGGAGTTTACCCTTTCGGATGTCTACCTGTGTACCTAACAAGATTTGTTGTGCCTAATCCCAATGCATACAACCCATTATGTTGCTTGAGAAATATGAATGGTTTCGCTGCATACCACAACACTGAACTGAACAAAGCTTTGCAAAATCTACAACGCCAGTTACCAAATGTTAGAATCGTCTACGGGGATTACTTTGGGGCTCTTACGACTCTTCTTCGCAACGCTCCAAGATTTGGATTTAATCAGAACACATTGCTCTCCGCGTGTTGTGGAGGTGGTGGACGATATAATACTGGGAAACCACGTGGATCAGCCGGTGCCACAGTTTGTCCTAATCTGTCTGGATACGTCAACTGGGATGGCATTCATTTGACAGATGAAGCTCATCATCGTATGGCAGACATTATCGTTCGTGACATGCTTCCAAAGTTTGGGTGTAACAACGTCGAAGATTCTGGTGTACTCATGTCTAGTTATTGAGTTTCAAAGTTTTCTTTGTTGGATATTTGTGTGTTTTGAATATGATCATGAGATGTATCATTTCTTTTTCATCAAGAGGTGGACAAGAAATTAAATAAAAACAATTATTGTTGTTGCCAAGACTAAAAAAGTTATTAAAATCTTGTTATTTGACTTTATTTTAAGCTTATACTAACTTTATTCACTAATCACTACAAAAATAAACTTTCTAGACTATTTTTTACATTAAAGTAATTCACCCATTATAACAGTGTATTTAGCACTAAACTATTGAAGTAATCAATGAAATCTAATAATCCGTAGAATTGATATTGAAGAAGAAGACAGATGAAGAAAGAAGCATTGTGTTCGTATATTCAAAACAGATTGGAGCACACTTAGAGGTCCTATTTATAGTTAATTAGCAACTAACCAACTAACTAACTAAAAAGGTG
This sequence comes from Lycium barbarum, assembly GCF_019175385.1. Classification (NCBI taxonomy): domain Eukaryota; kingdom Viridiplantae; phylum Streptophyta; class Magnoliopsida; order Solanales; family Solanaceae; genus Lycium; species Lycium barbarum. Next base: position 89,655,876 of record NC_083344.1, read on the forward strand.
TAATGACCCGCTTGGTCGTTATAGTCTTCCGGCACTTTCAACCCTTTCCCAAGCTTGGTTAGCTCACTTTTGACCCGAGGGGACCGTTGACATGCTTCTCAAGGTGTTTAGATTTGATTCGGGGGACTTTTTAGGAAATTTGGGCTTAAAGCGAAAAAGAGCTGACTCAAAGTTGACTTTTGAGTAAATGGACCTTTTTCGGAAATCCATCGATTTCAAGAGGTTCGGATGGTCTTTTAGAACTTGTATGTATATCTGGTTCGGTTCCCAATGCACTCGGATGCATTTTGAGACTTGGGTTGGGAAGTTGGAATTGAGGTATCGGGGGTTGACTCAGTCAACGAGACCTCCGTTGGGAATTCCGAGGCCATGAGTGCGTTCGTAACATGTTTTTATGTGTGTCTGTGTATGTGGTTTGTGAGCAGATGGCCTCAGGTATTAGTCAGGATTTTGTATTGAGATTGGGATTATTTGTGGGAAAATCTGTGTTGGTGTCCGCCCTGGCGGCACCATTACCGCCATAGCGCTACCGCCAGAGCAGTGGTACTGGCTGCTGTGGTGGCCCAGTGCTTTGTAGCCCGACCGTCCCGGCGGTCTGAGAGGCCATCAGGGTGGCACCGTCGCAGCGGTCCCGATGCCTCCGTATTGGTATCGGGCCTGTTATATTCATTAAGTGGATATTAAAAGCCCTTAGTCTCTCATTTACTACTATTCCGAAATTTGACCTACGGAGAGAAGTTCTTGAGGATTCTTGGAGAAGATTCTTGGTGGTAAGTCCTTCTAATCTCATTGCTATTTCATCATCCTTAATCATCTTCGAATCCGTTTTCCTTATTAGTTCATTAGTAATAGAAGATTAAAGTGGGTTAATGAATATTCTCTCTAGGCTTCTAAATCATGATTTTTTGGTTGGGTTAGCTTCACTAAGAATTGAACTGATGATTAGAACCCTTATTTCACAACTTCTTCCTAATTAGAGGCTAATTTGTGGATTTAGAAGTTAGGGTTTATACCCAAATTTGGGGGTTTTGTCTAGAATCCGAATTAGAGTAAATTGTTGATTCTTCTAGCTTGCTATTGATGGGAATTGATCACCTAGAGTTTTAATTTCATGTTGGGACCTTTAGATTCCTAATTCCATGATTCGAATATGCTTAGACTTTGTTGATCTCGAGGCTCAGTGGAAAGGAAAGGCTAAGGAATGATTGTTGGTGTTATTGTTATTCGGCCTTCCAGGTAGGTTATGGCTTATCCTATGGTGAGACTTCTTTTAGCGAAGCATATATTTAGATGATATTGTCGGGGAAAGCATATAAACCTTTGGGTATGAAGTTGGGTTGGATATTGTCTTAGGTTGAACCCTATTGTGTGATTGAGGCTAGCCACCCCGTTGTGTTGTAACTTGATTTGTTCTATTGTTGTTGGCTTGATGCCACGTAGTGATAGTAATATTGGAGAATATTGACACATCTTGATCATGATATTGTAGTAGCTTACTTGTTGACATTTGATACGAGGATAGTGTTCTTTATGACTTGTGTAGTCTTTCATGATATTGTTGGCGTACCCATGCTTGGTACTTGCGATATTGAACTGATCATTGATGTTGACTCATACATGGCACGCATTCTCATCCTTCGTGATATATTGTTGATACATTGATGGTACTTGAGGAAACACTGTGATGAGTCGGGCTCAGTTTGGATGAGAGTGACGTGAGGTCCGATATCCGATGGTTGTCCCGGAATCGTGGTTGTGTGGTAGCGGTATCCAGGTTATCGTCGGACAGTGAGGTACATGGACTCCGCGGGTCCCCTATGGGTTGTACTGATGACAATCCTCCATGGGCCAAGATCCAGAGTCTCGTTGCCGTTAGGAAAAAATCCGAAACGAGTGGTACATGGACTTTGCGGGTCCCTTATGGGTTGTGCTACCGAGACGTCGTTACTTCCGTCCGGAGTACATATGTACACAGCATTGCATTGCATTTTCTTTCATACATTATTGCATTACATTGCACTATGGCTTATATTGTGATGATCTGGTGATTTACTTGTGTTATTTGGATTCGGGTTGGATATATTGAGACTTGGCACATTTGGGTTTAGATGCTACAACCTAGGTGATGACGTGTACTTGATTCTGGCTTGTGTTTGACTTATACTTATCGATTTATCTACTTATCTTACTTTATTGTCTGGATTATGTTAGCTAAACTTAGTCGGTCTATGATACCTACCAGTACTATGGTTTTGTACTGACCTGCACTTGTTACATTCTTTTATGAATGCAGAATTCCAGGTTGGATCTACTTCTGTTTCTCGTGGCGCATAGTCACTCCGAGATTTGCCTAGAGTCTACAGGGTGAGCACGGGACGTCCGCTGCCTTGAAGATTCTTCTTTATTTATGTCTTATTTTCCATTCTGAGACATATTCGGGCTTGATGTATTATTGATATTCCAGACTTGTATATTTCTAGTTAGATGCTCTTGTATGGATTAGACCAGACTCTAGGGTGTACTTCTTTATTTCCATACTGTTTCTATATTATTATCGTCAGACTTACGTGATTTATTCTCTTCCGCTTATTGAATTATTTATTCACGTTTTTACTATCGTTGGGTTGAGGATTCACTTATCGCGGTGGAAAAAGTAAGTGTCCGCACGACTTAGCTAAATTGGGTCGTGACATAAGGTGAAATGACCTAACTACACTCCCTGCTTACTCACAACCCTCTTCCACACTCCTCTTCAAGCTAGGTGCCACAAAAATGTTTAACAAACCTAGCTTGGATACAAGATATTCATGTTGAATTCATTTCAACCCTTTTGTAAGGATATCTGCAGGCTGCTTAGTTGTATTTATATATTCAGTCTTGATTAAGACTTTTTGGATCTTCTCTCTTATAAAATGATAGTCAATCTCAATGTGTTTCGTTCTTTCATAAAAGACAGGATTGGCTGCGATCGGAATAGTTGCTTTGCTATCACTATTAATGCATACTGGTAGTTGTAGTTGTACTCTTAGATCTTTGACCAGTCCAGTTAACCAAGTTAATTATGCTACTGTGGTTGCAATGCTTTTGTACTCAGTTTCCGTTGAGCTCTTTGAGATAGTTGTTTGTTTCTTGGACCTCCCAAGAGACAAGAGAATCTCCTAACTTTATCAAGAAACTAGTTACTGATTTTCTTGAGAATGAGCATACAGCCCAATCAGCATCATAAAAGGCAGTGACTGTGTCTTTCTTGGTGCTTGATAGCAACACTCCTTGTCCTGGTTGTGTTTTGATGTATCTAACAATGCAGATTCCATATGTGATCTTTCCGGTCGTTGAAGAAACTGACTTAAGGTCTGCACACTGTAGGCTATGTCAGGTCTTGTATCAGTTAGGTACATTAGTTTGCCTATCAGTCTTTGATAAGCTCCTGGTCCTTTATTTACTCATCTTATGTGTTTGTTATTCCTTTGACATGTTCTTCATGTTACTGACTACTAGTTCCCTTGATATGTTGATCATATTCCCTAGTAGTGAGTTTGATGTTGGTGTCCATAGGTGTATTTGCAGGTTTAGCAGCACTTAGTCCAGCTTCTGAAATTAGTTCTAATGCATATTTTCTCTGATGCATTTGAATTTCCTTTTCTGATCTTGCAAATTCAATACCAATAAAGTATTTTAATTCCTCAAGATCTTTCATCTTAAAAGCTTCTTGTAAAGCACCTTTTTTCTCAGTTATTGCTTCTAGGCTATCTCTAGTTATTAGCATGTCATCAACCTACACCAATATAGTTGTGATTCCTTTGTCTGTCCTTTTTGTGTATTGTGAATAATCATATTGACTCTGAACAAACTTGAATCTGAGTAGACCTTCTTGTCATTTTGCATTCCATTACCTTGACATGTTTCAATCCATACAAGGATTTAGTGAGTCTACATACTTGTTTAGTGTCCCCCTGACTCTTAAATCCTTGTGGAAAGTCCATGTAGATTTCATCATATAGATCACCTTGGAGGAAAGCATTATACACATCCATTTGGTGTACATGCCACATCCACTTGGTGTATATGCCACTTCTTAGCAGCTACTATAGCTAAAACAACTCTGCCCCATTTTCACAACAAGACTGAAAGTATCTTGATAATCTATTCCTTCTTGTTGGCTGTAACCTTTGGCCACCAACCTTGCTTTGAATCTTTCTATTTCTCCACTTGCTTTGTATTTGATCTTGAAGATCCATTTGCACCGAATTGGAACTTTCCCCATTAGGTAGTGGTACTATTTGTCAAGTATTGTTTTGTTGAAGTGCATCTACTTCTGCTTGCATAGCCTCAACCCATCTTGGGTCTTTTACTGCTTCTACATAGGTAGTTGGTTTAGTAACATTTGAAACAGCTGAAATAAAAGCTCTATAATTAGAAGATAAGTGATCATAGCTCAAGTATTTAGATAGTGCATAAGGAATGTCATCATGCATATTCAGATATACAAACTCTTTCATCCAACATGGTGGATGTTTGTCTCTGGTTGATTTTCTTGTTGCCCGAATTTGTTGTTGCTTGGTTGACCTTGTGTGTCACTATGTATTCCTTCAGGTTGATTTTGACCTGGATTTTCTGCAGGTTGGACTTAAGCCTCTTGTATGACCTCATGTATGCTTACCCCTTCAAATGTAGTACTTGTTTCACTCATGCTTTCATTTGTTCTCTGTGCTATATTCATATCATGATTAGTAGACACAAGTATTACAGTAGTAGTGTTGTCATATACAGGTATAGCAATATCAGGATGATTATTATAGTTTAAGGAACTTTTAAGGTTAAAGCAAATTTTTTAGATTTTTATCATTTAGTGATCAAACGTTTTACCACTAAATAGTAAACCAAAAATATTTTCACACGCTTCAAATTGTTCAAATAAATCTTGAAGCGGCTATCATGTATACAAAGTAATAACTCTAAAATATTCTTTAGAGACTTTGTTATTCATCATCAATATTCTCACCAAATTATTTAAACTACACATTTTAAAGAAAATTCTGATTTTATATTCATCTGAAATGCGTTTCCTTAGTAGAATCACAAGAGTTATAAATCATTCTTCTTCCAAAAAATTAATCAAACCTCTCAGTTGATATATGGTGATAATGATATACATATATATCTTTTGGTTTTATACTTACTAATTGAATTAACATCATGTTGACACCTAATTTTCACCGCATAAGACGCGTATTTTAATTTTTAAAATTCCCGAGTCAAAGACGGAGCAAGGATGTACCCTCAGAAAATTAAAATTCCAAAATCCCGAGAAAATTGCAAAAAATTGACGTTTAAATATTATTCTGTAAAAATTGATAATTGCAAGAAAATACGAGTTATTTACTTTCACAAACATGATTTGAAAGGAAAGTACGTATCCCGCTCCGTCTAATTCGGGAAAATTGATAATTAAAGACGACGTATGAATTATGGCTCGTTTTGACCGCATTTTTCACATCTTTAAATATTCTCCGAAACTATATCAATATTAGGCTCGTTTTGAAGATAATATTTTAAATTTGCAAGTTTTAAATTTTAAATTAGCCTAAAATTACTATTTTATTTAGTTATATATGTATTTATATTACTTAGTCATTATTTGATTTAAATTGGGAAGAGGGTTAATTTAAAACTTTTAAAAACTGTGGGGGGGGGGGGGGGGGGGGGGAGTTTATAAAAAAAAAATAGAGGGTGGAAGTTTATTTTTAATAAACTTCCACCCCCCACTCTTTTATTTCCCTTTGCCCGACCACCCTCTCTTCCTCAGGCGATTTTTTACAATGGTTTAGGGTTTCCTTCGTATGGCCATTCCACGGTGGTTCTGGGCAAATTTTCACTGGATAATTGAGGGCTTTTTCCCTTTGTCCTGTTTTCTCATCATTCCCAGGTTATTTTCGTACAAAATTGCACTGAGGGGACTCGAATAGGGCTTGGGATGTTGCTCGGGTCCTTTCACATGCGTAGTAGCCATGGGCGAGGCCTTGAGCCTCTAGCCAACTTGGAACGACCCTTCCGGTCGTTATGGGTAATTATGACTCCGTTGGAAATTCCGAGGCCGCGGGTGGATTCGTGGGGCTTTTTTTTTTATATGTATGCATGTTTTGTGTTGTGTTTTTGAGGCCTTGGATGAAATGTGGGGTGATAGGGGGAAAACCGAACAAAATCGAGCACACTGCCCAAAATGAGCCGCTGTGGCGGTAGGAGCACCGCTGCGGCGATATTGCTGTGGCAGTACTCGGACCGCTGCCAGCGGCCATCCATTTTCCTTGGTGGCCGCTGTAGCGGGCAATGTAGCACTATAGCTGTACATGGACCGCCATAGCGGTCACAGCGATTTTGTGGTGGACCGCTACAGCGTTACCACTATAGCGGCGTGATGACCGCTGTAGCGGTCGACGTAAAACAGTAGCCCGAATTTTATATACTCAGTTTTATTTTCTCTTCTGACAAAACACCAACACACTTCCCAACAAACACCTAGAGGGAATTTTCAAGCTAGGGCAAGATGACCTTGAGAGGTAAGTTCCATGGCTTTTCATTCTATCATTCCCTTCCCCTTCATTATTGTAATCATCTTCATGGGTCTTAAATGGTGAAAGTGAAGTAGAAACCATAGAATGTCAATAAACCTTCTAAACTTGATGGGTTGCAGTTATTATTGCTTATTTATCATTTAAATGGATTGATTAGTTGCTATTTGTCATAAATTGAATATTTAGAATAGTAAACTAAGTGATTTGAGACCTAGGGTTGTATAAAAATGGTGTCTTTGACATAGAAAACTATTTGTAATGGGAATGTTGTATAAATTGAAGGTAGATGAATACTAGGGGCCTTGATAGGTTGTTTATCACCTAGAAAATCACCCACCCTTAGAATGAGGAAAGGGAAGGGTATTCTTGCTTTGGTGTTTGTAAATTGAGCAATGTGACTCATTGAGCCTTCTATTTTTAGACCGTGAACGTATTGAGGCTTTGAGTAAAGGAAAGGATGTAGTAGAGTAACTTGCGTGTTCCAGCTCGACTTTGAGGTAGGTTACGGTTTGCTTAAGTTAGACTTTGGTTAGTTGATTGTATGTTGGGTGATCTCCTTAGGAGAAACCATGTCTAGTTTTCATGCATGGTATTGTGTGGTTAAATTCCTACGTGAATGTGATTGATTGATTGTGTAGGCTCCGTGCCCTTATTCGTGTGTGATTAAATCTACAGTGGATGTGTTGTGATGAGAAGCAAATATAATCTTCTCAAGGGTATTGTGACATGAAATGATGAGTTGATTATTGATATTGGAAAGGCAAGAAACACTATTCTGTAAGAGGTATGGAAAAGCACTCATGTGACCTAGATTATGGGCTCGTGGTCCGAGGATCGTTCCGGAAATGAGAGGTACTTTGATATGTCCCGCGACCGAGGTTCGTTCCGGAGCGGAGGTTTGTCCTCGGGTCCAAGGATTGGATCCGGAACGGGTGGTACATGGACACCTTGGGTCCCTTGCAGGTCATGCCTACTGAGCTAAGACATCAGCTAGCATGTATGTACAACGAGTGAGGTTATTGTGGTAAATTTATTTCTGTTGTGACTTGCGTGTTTGTGATGCTTGACATCTTGGTGATTTTATTGTGATTGTTCTTGGTTGACTTGCTGTGACATATTGATATTCATGACTGTTGACTAGCTTGTTTTATTCTATTGATTTTACGAAATATGCATGATACCAGTACATAGTGTTGGTGCTGATACTACCTTGCTACATTCTTTGAGTGCAGATTATGATAGAGAGACCATTGCTTGGCCTCACATCTAGCGTGGAGGATATTTGTTGACTGATTTTGGGTGAGCTTCTTCTCATGCCAGACCGCCCGAAGATCTTCTTGCTATGATGTCTTTTCGTACTCTGGACATTATGGATTACTTACTTGTTAGACTTCAGATTCTTAAACATGGTTTTAGCTTAGAGTCTTGTACGATGACTTTCGGATTTTGGGAATTGTAATAGTTAGAACTTCCACACTTATTTCAGCATTTATGGCATGATTTACCTTGTTATTTTGTTGTTAAATGAGTAATAATAGTTTAGCTTGGTTAAAATAAAACCAGATTGAATGGATAGGTGTCTTGTATATTGGTTCGCCCACTAGGATTTAGATGGGTGCCAGTCAAGGCGGGTTGGGTCGTGATAAAGCTGGTATTAGAGCTTTACGTTTGTCGATCTCACCGTACAAGGACATGTTTAGCAGAGTCTTGTAGATCAGTACGGAGACGTCTGTACTTATCTTCGAGAGGCTGCCGGATACTAGGAAAACTCTCTTTTCTTTCTTCTTTCGTGCTCCCTGATTCCTATTGGTATCTGCTGATTCAAATTGGTATCTAACTATCCTTCATTCTCTTGCAGATGGCGAGAACACACGCAACAGCAGCTAGAGGTAGAGGTGGAGGCAGAGGAGCTGGCAGAGGGGCGGTCCCAGCTAGGGGCGGCGTCCCAGTGGTTAACCCCGTGCCTCATGTGGTTCCGAATGAGGTAGCGGGAGATGCAGCCGCACCTGCCCAGCTAGCAGCAGTGCCAGTTCCACTAGGAGCTGTAGCTGCTCAGGGTATACTAGATGTTATGGCATAGGTGTTGCATTAGTTAGTACAGCCCGTAGCTATACCAGCGGGTCCAGCAGGTAGAGATGCAGAGGTAGCGCCCCCAGATCCGGACAGAGCACAGGCTCCGGTGGTTCAGCATACAGCAGCGGTGGCACCTCTCTTGGATGAGGTTCCGGGTTTTGAGGCCTTCCCGAGGCCAGTTGCAGGGCCAGTGATGACTGGTGAAGAACACGATCTGTTTTGGAGGTTCACTAAAATGAAGCCTCCTATATTTTATGGTACTGAGTCGGAGGACGCATATGAGTTCATTATCGACTGTCATGAAAGGATCCATAAGATGGGGGCCGTGGATAAGTATGAGGTAGATTTTGTGACCTTCCAGTTCTTGGATGATGCCAAGATTTGGTGGAGAGCTTATGTGGAGTGTAGACCAGCTGGGTCTCCTCTGTTGACTTGGGTTCAGTTTTACTCTGTGTTTCTGGACAAATACGTTCCGCGTACTCTGAGGGACCGAAAGAAGGATGAGTTCGCTACTATTGGTCAAGGGAACTCGTCTGTTGCTATGTATGAGTCCCGTTTCCACTCACTTTCTCGCTATGCTCTTCAGTTGTTGCCCACTGAAGGGGAGAGGGTACAGCAGTTTGTGAAGGGGTTGAACACCGGACTGCAGTTATTGGCTCTTCAGCTTGTAGCCACTGGGGCTTCATTTTAAGAGATAGTGGAGCATGTCCGTATCGTTGAGGGGATTAGGCATGAGAGTTATACAAGGCAAGTTGAGAAGAAGGCCCGTAAGGGTGGGATGTTCAGTAACTCCTTCTCGACGGGTCAGAGTTCGCAGGTATATTCAGGGCGTCTGGTTCAGTCAGTGATGCAGGTGTCAGCTGGGGGCCCATCAGGGGAAAATTATCAGGCTTTTGATCAGTATGAAGGCTACATTGCTTCATCAAATTTTGTTCAGCGACCTACGCTGGACCGTGCCTGCTTCGAGTGTGGTGAGATAGGGCATATTAAGAGGTATTGCCCCAGACTTAGACAGAGTGGGCAGGGAACTCAGTATCAGACTCCCTGAGCTCCATTTGCACCAGATCGAGGGGGTGAGGATCGCGTATCGACAGGGTGGGGCCGTCACACCGCGGGTAGGGGTGGTGCCCAGCCTAACCGAGGGGGTCCTCAGGCAGGTAGAGGCGGACAGCAGTGCTACCTGGCAGGGGCGGGGCTCAGACTGGTAATGGTAATCGCGGTGGTTCACAAGCGACAAGGGGCACGGTCATTTGTACGCTTCCCAGGTAGACCCGAGACTGAGGCCTCCGATGCAGTTATCACAGGTACTATCTCCGTTTATGACCGTATGGCTTCTGTTTTGTTTGATCCGGGTTCTACTTTTTCCTATGTATCTACCTATTTTGCTGTGGGTCTGGATATAATGTGTGATACTCTTAATACCCCTACTTTTGTGTCTACTCCTGTTGGGGATTCTGTAGTAGTGGATAGCGTCTACCCTTCGTGTGTAATTTCTTTTATGGGGTATAGTACTTGGGCAGATTTGATGATCTTTGACATGGTAGACTTCGATGTTATTTTGGGTATGAGTTCGTTGTCCCCGCATTATGGTATACTTGATTGCCATTCTAAGACTGTTATACTAGCCATGCCCGGGGCACCTAGACTTGAGTGGATGGGTAACCTTAGTCCCCTCTCTAAGAAAGTAATATCCTTTGTTCGTGCTAGGAAGCTAGTAGAGAAGGGTTGTTTAGCTTATCTGGCACATATCCGTGATACCAATGCAGATACTCCATCCGTTGATTCGGTTCTAGTGGTACGCGAGTTTGCGGATGTGTTCCCCGCGGACTTTCCTGGTATGCCACCGGATCGTGATATTGACTTCAGAATTGACTTAGACCCAGGGACTCGTCCTATCTCTGTCCCACCTTATAGGATGGCACCAACAGAACTCAAGGAACTGAAAGAGCAATTGTAAGATCTTCTGAGTAAGGGGTTTATTCGCCCGAATGCCTCTCTGTGGGGTGGTCCTGTGTTGTTTGTTAAGAAAAAGGATGGGTCTGTGCGTATGTGCATTGATTATCGTAAGCTAAATAAGGTAATTGTTCGAAATAAGTATCTTATTCCCCGTATTGATGACTTGTTTGACCAGTTACAGGGAGCTTCCGTGTTCTCTAAACTGGATTTAAGATCAGGGCACCATCAGTTGAAGATTCGGGTAGAGGATATTCCTAAAACCTCTTTTCGGACTAGGTATGGGCACTATGAGTTCTTGGTTATGTCTTTTGGGCTTACAAACGGCCCAGCTGCATTCATGGATTTGATAAACAGTGTGTTTAAGCCCTATTTAGACTCATTCGTAATAGTGTTCATTGATGATATCCTGGTGTACTCTAGGAGTAGGGAAGAGCATGAGAAATATTTGAGAATTGCTCTTGGAGTATTGCGAGAGAAGGAATTGTATGCTAAATTCTCCAAGTGTAAATTCTAGTTGTCTTCGGTGTCTTTCTTAGGGTATGTTATTTCGAAATAGGGTATTATGGTGGATCCTTAGAAAATTCAGGCAGTCAAGGAATGGACTAGGCCCACATTAGTGACTTAGATCCGTAGTTTTGTGGGTCTGGCTAGCTACTACTATCGTCAGTTTGTGAAAGGGTTTGCCTCTATTGCTTCTCATATGACCCGTTTGACTCAGAAGGAGGTACCATTTCAGTGGTCCAATGAGTGTGAGGAGAGCTTTCAAAAGCTTAAAACATTGTTGACCACAGCACCGATTCTAGCATTGCCCGCGGAGGGCAAGAATTTTGTTATTTACTGTGATGCTTCACGTTTTAGTTTGGGTGATGTTTTGATGTAGGAAAAGAAGGTGATTGTTTATGCTTCTCGGCAGTTGAAGGTGCATGAGAAGAACTATCCTATTCATGATCTAGAGTTGGCAGCGGTGGTGTTTGCATTGAAAATCTGGAGGCACTACTTGTATGGGGTCCATTGTGAGGTGTACACAGACCATCGCAGTTTGCAGCATGTGTTCACTCAGAAAGATCTGAAGTCTAGACAATGGAGATGGATGGAACTGCTGAAAGACTATGACATCACCATTTTGTATCACCCTAGTAAGGCTAATGTAGTAGCTGACGCATTGAGCAGGAAGTCGCTAGTATGGGAAGTGTGGCTCGTTTGATCTCTTCTGAGCGTCCATTGGCTAGAGAGGTGTAGACTCTGGCTAACAGTGTTATGAGACTGGATATTTCTAACACAAGCAAGGTATTGGCTTGTGTTGAGGCTCGGTCATCATTCTTAGAGCAGATTAAAGCTAAGCAGTTTGAAGATGCTAAGCTATGTAAAATACGTGATAAAGTGTTGCATGGTGAGGCCAAAGAGGCTGTGATTGATGAGGAGGGCGTGCTGCGGATCAAAGGGCGAGTGTGTGTGCCACGTGTGGGCGACTTGATTAAGACCATTCTGATAGAGGCTTATAGTTTGAGGTATTCTATCCATCCTGGTGCCACTAAGATATATCGTGATTTGAGGCAACATTACTGGTGGACTAGAATGAAACATGATATAGTAGAGTTCGTTGCTCAGTGTCTGAATTGCCAACCGGTGAAGTATGAACATCAGAAACCTGGGGGTACATTGCAGAGGCTGCCCATTCCCGGTGGAAATGGGAAAGAATTGCCATGGATTTCGTGGTAGGTCTCCCGAAGATGCTAGGGAAGTTTGACTCTATCTGGGTTATTTTTGATAGGTTAACTAAGTCTGCCCACTTTGTTCCAGTGAAGATAACTTATGATGCGGAAAAATTGGCTAAGGTTTACATTCGGAAGGTGCTTAGACTCCACGGGGTTCCTATCTCCATCGTGTTCGACAGGGGCACCACGTTCACATCCTGGTTTTGGGAGTGTTTGCATGAAGAGTTTGGTACAAGGTTAGATCTTAGCACAGCCTTCCATCCTCAGACTGGCGGGCAGTCTGAGTGGACTATTTAGGTTCTTGAAGATATGCTTCGTGCGTGTGTGTGATAGATTTCGGTGGGCATTGGGATCAGTTCTTGCCCTTAGTGGAATTTGCTTACAATAATAGCTATCACTCGAGTATTGATAAGGGCCCATTTAAGGCATTGTATAGAAGGAGGTGCAGGTCCTATTGGATGGTTTGATGCATTCGAGGTGAGACCGTAGGGTACTGATCTTCTGAGAGAGTCCCCTAGAGAAGGTGAAGGTGATTCAAGACGAGCTTTTAGTAGCGCAGAATAGGTAGAATATGTATGCGGACCACAAGGTCTGAGATCTTGAGTTTAAGGAAGGAGAGCAAGTGTTGTTGAAGGTCTCACCCATGAAGGGTGTGATGAGGTTTGGGAAGAAGGGCAAGCTTAGCCCAAGGTTCATTGTCCGTTTGAGATTCTCAAACGTGTGGGAGAGGTGGCTTACAAGTTGGCTTTACCTCCGGGTTTATCAGGCGTTCATCTAGTGTTCCATGTGTCGATGTTGAAGAGGTACCACGGCGATGATTCCTATATCATCCGTTGGGATTCATTTTTGTTAGATGAAAATCTGTTGTATGAGGAAAAGCCCATTGCTATCTTAGACAGGGATGTTCGCAAGTTGAGGTCCAAGGAAATAGCTTCTGTGAATGTTCAACGGAAGAATCGACCAGTGGAAGAAGCTACTTGGGAGACAGAATCCGATATGCATACCAAATACCCTCAGCTTTTCGCCGAGTCAAGTAACTCCTTCCTAGTTTTCTCACTCTTGTCCGTTCGAGGACGAACGGTGTTTTAATTGGTATCTGGTGTAACGACCCTTCTGATCGTTATGGGTAATTAGGACTCCGTTAGAAATTTTGACGCCGCGGGTGGATTCGTGGGGCGTCTTTTTGTATGTGTTCATGTTTTGTGTTATGTTTTTGAGGGTTTGGATGAAATATGGGGTGATAGGGGGAAAAACTGGACAAAATCGAGCTCACTTCCCAAAATGAGCCGCTGTGGCGGTAGGAGCACCGCTGTGGCGGTACTCGGACCGCTGCCATCGGCTATCAATTTTCCTTGGTGGCCGCTGTAGCGGGCAACGTACATGGACCGCCATAGCGATCACAACGATTTTATGGTGGGCCGCTATAGTGGTCACTTGACCGCTATAGCGATGCCGCTGCAGCGGCGTGATGACCGCTGTAGCAGTCAACGTAAAACAGTAGCCCTAATTTTATATACTCAGTTTTATTTTCTCTTCTCACAAAACACCAACACACTTCCCAACAAACACCTAGAGGGAATTTTCAAGCTAGGGCAAGATGACCTTGAGAGGTAAGTTCCATGGCTTTTCATTCTATCATTCCCTTCCCCTTCATTATTGTAATCATCTTCATGGGTCTTAAATGGTGAAAGTGAAGTAGAAACCATAGAATGTCAATAAACCTTCTAAACTTGATGGGTTGCAGTTATTATTGCTTATTTATCATTTAAATGGATTGATTAGTTGCTATTTGTCATAAATTGAATATTTAGAATAGTAAACTAAGTGATTTGAGACCTAGGGTTGTATAAAAATAGTGTCTTTGCCATAGAAAACTGTTTGTAATGGGAATGTTTGATAGAATGTTGTATAAATTGATGGTAAATGAATAGTAGGGGCCTTGATAGGTTGTTTATCACCTAGAAAATCACCCACCCTTAGAATGGGGAAAGGGAAAGGTATTCTTGCTTTGGTGTTTTTAAATTGAGCAATGTGACTCATTGAGCCTTCTATTTTTAGACTGTGAACGTATTGAGGCTTTGAGGAAAGGAAAGGTTGTAGCAGAGTAACCTGGGTGTTCTAGCTCTACTTTGAGGTAGGTTACGATTTACTTAAGTTAGACTTTAGTTAGTTGATTGTATGTTGGGTGATCTCCTTAGGAGAAAGCATGTCTAGTTTTCATGCATGGTATTGTGTGGTTAGATTCCTACGTGAATGTGATTGATTGATTGTGTAGGCTTCGTGCCCTTATTCGTGTGTGATTAAATCTACAATGGATATGTTGTGATGAGAATCTAATATAATCTTCTCAAGGGTATTGTGATATGAAATGATGAGTTGATTGTTGATATTGGAAAGGTAAGAAACACTGTTTTGTAAGAAGTGTGGAAAGGCACTCATGTGACCTAGATTATAGGCTCGTGGTCCGAGGATCGTTTCGAAAACGATAGGTACTTTGGTATGTCCCGCGATTGAGGTTCGTTCCGGGGCGGAGGTTTGTGCTCGGGTCCGAGGAGTGGATCCGAAACGGGTGGTACATGGACACCATGGGTCCCTTGCAGGTCATGGCTACTGAGCTAAGACATCAGCTAGCATGTATGTACAACGAGTGAGGTTATTGTGGTAAATTTATTTTCGTTGTGACTTGCGTGTTTGTGATGCTTGACATTTTGGTTATTTGATTGTGATTGTTCTTGGTTGACTTGCTGTGACATATTGATATTCATGACTGTTGACTGGCTTGTTTTATTCTATTGATTTTACGAAATATGCATGATACTAGTCTTAGTCGGCCTATGATATCTACCAGTACATAGTGTTGGTACTGATACTACCTTGCTGTATTCTTCGAGTGCAGATTGTGATATAGAGACCGTTGCTCGTCCTCACATCCAGCGTGGAGGATATTTGTTGACTGATTTTAGGTAAGCTTCTTCCCATGCCAGGCCGTCCAAAGATCTTCTTGCTATGATGTCTTTTCATACTCTGGACATTATGGATTACTTACTCGTTAGACTTCAGATTCTTAGACATGTTTTAACTTAGAGTCATGTACGATGACTTTCGGATTTTGGGGATTGTAATAGTTAGAACTTCCGCACCTATTTCAGCATTTATAACATGATTTACCTTGTTCTTTTGTTGTTAAATGAGTAATAATAGTTTAGCTTGGTTAATATAAAATCGGATTAAATGGATAGGTGTCTTGTATGTTGGTTCGCCCACTAGGATTTAGATGGGTGCCAGTTATAGCGGGTTGGGTTGTGACACAACTTGTGCACTACGCACAAAATATGAAGGACCTAAGTAATTTCCCATAGGTCCATTCCAAGATTCGAGTACTTGGTTTTGGGGATTCTTATCTGTTTGAGTACGATTGTACCGTTAAAATACATTGCATTTTGTTTTATTTGATGACTAAGTGTACTATTCCATTATTTGGCTGATTTATTAGATTTTTATTTGAATTTTAGGGTACAGTTTGTTGTATTAAGTGATTTTGTGTTGATTTCCGATTGGATACAGTACGAATTAGTACAAAATTGTGGGAAATTCCTTTTGTTTTTACTGAATTTGAAATTGGTTTTAGGATAAAGTTTTGAAATTGGGGGGAACTCAGAAAAAACCTAGAACCTTCTATTTTTTATCCTCACCCCCATTTTGTGCTATAAATGGAGAGGTTTGGTGACACAAAAGGGGATCTCTTTTTTTTTTTTTTTTTGAAAATTTTAGGGGGAGAAAAGAGCTAAAAAGGAAGTTCTAGATTTTCATTACTATAATCCTATTATAGATATTAAATTATACTATATATAGATACTGAGATTACCAATATACAAATATTATACACATATTATCTTCATATATACCATATTATATAGCAAAAAATAAAAAACAAAGGGTTGTTTATTTCAGGATAAGTGATGTTGTTGAAGTGTGTTGATCCAACCCCTCCTCTTTGATCTTTTGGTTGCTCTACAAAAAGGTAATTCCATTTCATATCAATTCATACTCATTTCTAGTTTGTTTTTATGCATTTAACTTGGCTATAGTTCCTTAATGATGTTCCAAGCTATTTTCTAGTAGAACTTTGTATGAATGTTTGCTTAAGTGTGTTTTGTGTGGATACAAAGGTTTTTTTTTTTCTGGTTTACTATTTCATTGGTAATTATCATGTTATGGTTCTATAATAATAGCAATAGAAGGTTCAAATAGATTTAAAACGAGATAGAAAGGTTAGTTTTAGACCATAGTTGTTGTCTCATTGATCATTTCAGAGTTTATGAAGCTTTATTTTCTATTTTTTTATGTGTTTTGTTGAGTCCTTGAGGATTCTGTGTCCATTTTAGCCTCATACTAATTGTTTTAGGATCATTTGATGTCATTAATCTCATGATTGCGCTGGTTTTGAACAAAAAATGAATATGTGATGTTATGGTTTAGGCTCTTTACTAAAGTTGTTCCAAAGGGTATAAATAGGCCTTTTCTCTGTGGTTAATTATCAGCAAATCAAACCTAGCCTAGATGATTCTTTAAAATGGCTTTGAAATGATCACATGATAAGAACAGGTCCCAAAAATGAATCTAAATCTTGATTTTTACTCTTAAAAAAATGCACTGATATATATTTTCCTAAACTGCTTGTCTGATTTAGATTTAAGTGGTCTTTTAGAGATTTTTCGATTTTGGAAAACTAATTTGAACTTGCTAAAATAGGCCCTGGACATTGCGAATTTGTTATATTGAGGTCAAGATGGATACTTGACTCATAATGTTGTTGCTTGATTCTAAGATTAGATTGGAAATGAGTGTGAGGTTAATTTTAGTCTGCAGATTACTGTTACATCAGTAATATATTTTCAGATCTTGTATATCATATTGGTGTTGTTTAAACTTGTTGCGGTTTTATAGAAGTTTGGCAATTTCTGGCCTTACTTTAGTTATTTAAGGATCATTAGGCAGTCTAAAAATCCTGTTATGAGGTTTGAGTTTGAAATATAGTTGTGTGTTGAGTTGTATGATTCAGAATCCAACATGTGCTTTAGAACTAGAAACAGTTTTCTTTTATGGCTTTACTATGATGAAATTGGTTTCCTTGTGTGATTTCTGTTGGTTTCAAAACTGTCTAAGTCTAAAACTTGAAGGAAGAATAAATCTTGTTGTGTTGTGTGTCCAACTTGGATTGATAGGTTCAGAAACTTGAAATTGTTGGCTGATATTGGTGTTACATGGACTTTAAAGTGGTTTCCTTTAAAACACATTGATTAAAGCTGGTTTTAGTGAAACAATCTTCCTTAAGATGACTTGTAAGGTGTGTTTATGGGGTTTTTAAAATGAGTTTTAAATAAAATCTAGTTTCTTGTTTGGTGTCTTGTGAGTCTTAGCCTGTGCTTCTAGTCATTTTTATAAAGTTGTATGGTTGTAAAAGGTTTTAAAGATAAAGACTGGTGACTTATGAGACTGTTTTCCCCTTGTGAATGCTGTCCTGTCTTCCCTTGGTCCTTTAGAGTGTTCCTTTAAAAGGTTGAGTCGGTTTTGGATTTGGCTTGTGAATTTTGGAACTTGTTTGAGATTATGGCAACTGCTGGTGGAATATATGGTCTTTTGAAATATTAAGTTGAGTGTAAAAGATGGTTTTGGAAGGTTTATGTCACTTGTTGTTTGTCTTGTTGACTTCTGTGAGTTTGAGTATCATTTTGAACCTTGTATATGTTGTCAATGCCTATTCTGTCAAGCTGATTAAAAGAGTTAGAAGTGTAAGGAGTTTTGGAAGTTTAATCTCTTGTTTTAAAACTAAGTATAATGGGTCTGAATTAGTACTTTTTGGAATTATTGTGTGCTATTTGTGGAATTGGCTTTTCTTTCATTTGTCCATGTCAAAAAGGCTCCATAATCAATTTGCTTTGAGACTTGTGTCCTCTGGTTTAGAGGTTTGGGGATTATAGTTTTGGGAACTTCTATCACCTAGAGTTTAAGTGTATAGGAGAGTTTGAAGCTAAAACAAAAGTGTTTAAAAAGAGACCAAGTATAGGGTCTGTATTTGTGTGAATCATTCTCTTGGCCAATTGGTTTGATTAATCCCTTGACTTATGCACTGTATTCTCCCTTCCCTGCTTGTTTTAACTATGCCATATCATGCATCATTTGCATCCTTTTGGACTGTTAGGATTTGTCTTGATTGACTTTAACTTGAACTTTCTGTGTTTGAGACCTGCATGATCATTCTTGACCTACACTTATGCCCTTAATCCCTCTGTGTCACCTTGAGAGTAAAAACTGAGATTGGATTACATTTGAGACCTTTTGCTAGTACCCTTATAGGACCTACTACTGCTAAAGCATTTGTATGACCGGTATGGAACGTTGACTAGTAAAGCTGAGGATCTGGGACTATTTTGAAATTGTAACTTGCAACATTTGATAGTTTGGCCATGTTTTGAGTTGAACTGGTCTCCTGTGCTTATAATATTATTTCTATGACCTTTTTATTTGGACATTTGAAACTAAAATGAACTGAACCCTAGATTACTTTAAGAACACACTTTTGGAATAGTCTAACTCACTCTCTTGGCTCATTGGATCCAGATTTCTAAAACTAGAAGACCAGTATATGGCCCATGCCTTGTTTTGATTATGCATTTGGCTTAACTGGAAACTTTTCTCATCTTCCCTTGTCTTTCCACTATATCACTGCTGCTTGCCTGGGTCACTTTGAATTCCCACCTTGGTTTCTATTTATGGTGTTGTTGTATCTGTGTTACCTGACCCTATAAGGCTTGCTTTGTCTTATATGTTGACTAGTAAACTGAGACCTTCCACACATTACTTTGTTTGCTGTACAAGTGATTATTTCCCTAGGCTCTGTTGTCATTTTAGGAGTTGGTTGATGAATTGGTGGTCTGTTTTTGCTTATGAGTTCTAAATCACTATCGTGTCATGTTGGTTTGCCTTTTTGGGGACTTGTGTATCCATATTGGTTTTGATCATAGTATGCTGGATTTTTGATTTGATATGGTCATCTAAAGCTAAGAAAATGGAGCCTAAAACAAGATTAAAACTGTGTAAAAATATTAAGTGTGGTGCTTGTTTTGTGATTCCTCATCTTTTGTTGTCTATGTGAGAAATTTGATATTGTCCTTCATGTGTATTGCCTCTGTCTGCTTGATTCAAAAATGAACTAGGCATATTGCATTGCACCTAGGAATAGTATCATGCTCCTTTTAGTTGCACTTTAGATTCTCTGAAACTGCTAGTGTGTTTTTCTAAGAATCTCCTTTTGGCCACAATTGGTTCTGATCACTATATGTACCTGCTTGATCTCTATTTTGCACCTTTGACTCCTTTGTGTGGCTCTAAGAATAAAATGAGTTAGACTATCATTTGAAGATTTTACCAACGTCTCTATGAGACCTGATGTTGTTAGATATACTTTGCAACTTACAGTTTGAACTTTTGTCTGAAAAATTCTAAACTTGAACTTGTTTTGACCTTAACTAGTGAAACTGGAAAATAGTTTTGTTCTTTATACCCTTTCCTTGCTTATTCCATTGGCCTAATTGGCACTCCCTTATCTCATCTCTTCTCAATGCTATTGTTTTCCCCTTTATCATTTAGACTCTTGTTTTGTTGTTTTTGTGAGACTGCTGCTTGTGGGATTTATTGACAGTAGCCTTGCCTTGTTTGTTTATAGATTGGATACCTTGTCCGGATCATTGCCCATCCTAGCATATTTGCTTATGTGCTAACTATTTAGACTTGGTTATACTGTGGACATGACTCTTGACTTATAATAAAAATTTATAAGACATTTTTTATCCTAGTTAGACTTAAATTGAACTTGCCATGCGACTGTTTAATGTCATTTAGTTGGTAAGGTTTGAATACCTAGTATATATTAGTGTATATGGAAGGTATGCCCTTTAAAGGGTTTTGCTCTCCATGTTAGGTATATTAGGGGTATATCATGTATCTCATAGCCCAAACACTTAGAAAATTGAAAGAAAATAAAATGGAATAGCATATCAAGTGGTATATCATGTATACTACTCTTTGACACTTAGAAATTTTTCAAGAAGATAAGGATCTGGGCTTGTTATTTATGCCTGTCACTTGTGTTACTATACTTGGCTTATCATTAATTGCTTTGGGCTTACTTCCCATTTGGACCATTTTTTATCATTTACCGTCATTGAATTGTTAAGTGGGTCAGTCCAAATAAATTGTAATTCATTTTTGTTTGTGTAATAATTGTTGTAAGCTCATTTTTTTAATTCATGAATGTATACTAATATCATGCATACCCGTTTGTATATTTGTCCATTCAAACCCGTTGGTGGGTCCCAACGGGGCCCACTAACGTATCTAGATCAAGTCAACCTTTCCCTTTGAGCAAAATGGAGCATACGTTGGACTTAAGCTGAACCCGATTACATAAATACCTTCCTTTTGGGCTTGGTGGGCCCAATCTCTCTATCTCTATTTAAATTATGTATTTTAAATTGTTACTTGCATAATTATTGTGCCAATTGGAATCTTTATGAGATTGTCGTATTTTAAAGTCGCCAAAATGAATTTGCTACAAATTTAAGACTAGTTCTAAGGCATTAATGCAAATTGGGACTGATTTGATTAAAAGGACCAAAACTGCCGATTTTACGAAATTTGGGACTGATTTGAACATTTATGAAAACTATGGACTTGGACGTGTGGACTGATTTGGACTAATATTCAAACTTATGAGACTATTTAGACTTAGACTAAAAAGAAAAACTTGACTAAAATTTTGCCAAAAAATAGAATAAAAATGGACTATATATGTAGAATACGATTAATATACGGATTATAATAGTATGCCTAAAACTATTTTTTCTAAAAACTATTTTCTATACTTAAAAATATTTTTTTCAAAACTATTTTTCGGGTGGACTTACGTAGAGTCGTACTTAGGTTAAGAGCCTTCGGGTATTAGCCTAAGTGTTCTAGTCTAACACCCTAAACGCCCAATTTTGGGGAAAAGTTTACCACCTTTGTTTTCTTGAAATGTGATATATTTCGCATGAATGACTAAAATCTTTTGTTGTGAAAATATAAACCGAAACATTTTTTTTTAACCATAAACAATTCATATCTACAAAGTCATATTATTAGAACCCGTAGGTCAACTGTATTTTACGGATCCTTAATACTGGGGTGCCTAACACCTTCCCCGGGAGGTCACCAGAACCCTTACCCATACTTTGATTAGATTAAGATTCTTTTAAAATTTAACCGTTTTGAATGAAGCCTTTTCGAACTGGTTTTCCTAATTTCCTAAAAATTAGGTGACGACTCTAAAATAAGTCCATTTAGAGCACCATCCACGTAGAAGTATATTTTTTCCTTTTTCCCGGTACGATTGACAACCGTAATTTCCCGGGACACTTTCCTTTGTGAATGAGGCAAGTGCGAATACAAATCGGAAAAATAGAACCGCTACACATCAAACAAATATCATGCCCAATAAAGATTCAAATTTTTTCTCTCATATGTACTAAATAGTTAGCTTCACACAGTCATAATTGTTTGGCTCTACTGGACACAAACCAGCTACATTGAGGAACTTGTGTTAACTTTAGATCATGTAATAGGAAGGGAAAGCTTCACAAGCTTGAACTTCAACATAATTATAGTTTATCTCCTTTTAGCTAGTTCCTATTTTGACATGATGTAAGATACATTTTTTTAATCTCTTTATCAATAAAATCCACAGATAGGACTGTTCTATTGGTATATTAGTTTTTTTTTTTTTTTTTTTTTTTTTTTTAATTCACCATTAATTTTTGGATCCATCTACTTATATCAATAAAGCATCTCTTATCAGTAGAATTTGAAATCTTATTATTTTAATACTTTCAATACAACTTTTCCAACAGCTTGTAAAGATGTTTTTAAAAGTTAGGTGGTACAATATCTTTTAGAAAAATTTATTGCTCAATACAAGAAGAAAATAATAAATATATACTTTGTACACACCAAAAAATGATATAGGTTCTGTACAAGAATTAGTCATGTTATAAAGTACCACATTTTAAGCATAACAATCACATAATCTATAAAGTAATCTAAGATTTATATCAAGTAGCCATTTTTGCACTCTTAAAGAAATTTTCAAAAGTATTTTTTGTATCCAAAAAACTATTCCAATCCCCTAAAATTATGCTCAATGTTGGAATCATCATAAAAATGAAATGTTCTTTTCCTTTTTTTTATCAAAATATTATATTATTCTATTTAAAATACTCAAAAAAAAAATCATTACTAATAAAAATAGGCCCTTCACACCAAATCGGTGGGATTTTTCATCGACATGAATTTAACAAAAATACGATAAAATTTTAGTAATAATCAAAACAAACATTGTATCTAAACTAACTAACACGTGTCAATACAATGCGTTGTTAGGCTTATGCTTAAGACGAATCTGAGTCTACCTTTGAGTGGAAACATAAACAAGAACAAAACACATATCCTTTTTCGATCAAACACCGCTGCACCCTATTCAGGTAAGTTTCTCCTTTCTCTTTTCTATCTGAAGTTGTGCGTATTTATTAGTGGTGATTGTTCTATTTGGCTCTAATTATGTATTGTTAAATAATTTTTTATAATTATAATATTGTGTCATTAGCTGGGTGTGTAATTACTACCTAGTAATTGTGAAGGGAATAAAACATCTATATATCTATATCTGTATATCTATATATATCTATAAAACTAGGAATGAGCAAAGTGATGTGGCATGTCTCATTGACCAGCATTACCATTTATATTTTTTCTCATTTTTTTGTCCTCAAAACCTCCAAAAAGATGTAATATATCTTCCATCATTATTGGCATTTATTTCATTTAATTTCATGATAATCCCTCTCTCTTCCTTCTCTTTCTATATTCTTTCCCAATGAAACTAAATGTGATTTTTCCTCTCAATTTTTTGGCATTTACTTCTCATTAATCTTCTATTAAATATATGTTTAACTTCTTCCTTCCAAAAGAAAGAGCGTAACGGCTCAACAATGAATATAACAGTGCAATTACATCCTAAAAATTATAGTATCTATTTAAATTCCAGCTGATGAATAGCTAATGAATATATGGTGCAAGATTTTATTTCATGCTTCATATCTAAATTGTTAGACAACTGAGGCTCCTTTTCGGTCGAAGGCTTGAAGGACAGTTAAGGCGAATTCTCTTCTCTTCTCTCTCTCTCTTAGCTTTGACTATATTTTTTACAGTAGGATATTAATTATTTGTATGTTCTTTCTTTCTTTCTTTTTTCCCCCCTTTTAATTCTAATTTTCTTTATGTAGTAATCATTTTCTTTCTGATTTTCATTGTTAGCTTCATCAAAATGATATAAAATGAAGACTTTGTGTAATACTATAATTCGACTATATGTTTGCGCTTTATGTACTTACAGATAATTTTTCTACATAAATATATAATTTGATACTATCTGTAATTTAGTTTTGTTATTTCGATTACAAGGGATTCTTCTAACAAATTCAACTTTTTTTTTTGTCAGACAAGCAAGGGGAGAGTCAAGAAGATGACATAATAAAGTGAAAGTGCAACCTTGAGAATTAACTAGTGGGATTTAAAAAGATTTTTGATATTTCCTTTACAAACATTTGAGTCTTTTATTTTTCTGTACTGAAGACGTTAATAATATTAGTAGTAATATACACCACTTGATAATAATTCAATTTTAGATAATTTTGATTTAAATATTTTTAATCATTCAATCCATATTTGTAGAATATTTAACTGCCTTAAACAACCGGAAGATAAATTGTTTGTTCTTCCCATGAAAATGGATATATAAATTGTTTGTACGTCATTAATTTAGGAATACTGCAGTTTCTTTCCATAAAATGCATTTACAAATTTTTCTTTTGAGGGTTAGTAAATGATTAGTACAAATTATGTTCTCGAAGCATTCATATATTTTATTACCTTTTGTCTTTATATTTTGGCAATATATATATATATATATATATATATATATATATATATATATATAGACACACAATATTTTGGTAAACTTATTTAGGGAGGATTGGAATACCATTTCTTGCCCATTTGATAACTTTGATGATTTGAATGAACTCTTAGTTTAAAAGGAGAAAAAGTTAGAAACACAAACATCCAATTCTTGGATTTGGTACTGAAGATTTCAAGAGCATAAAAGAAACTCTTGACAAATTGCATAGCATCGCTAAGAAGAATGAGCAGATTATGCCAAGATCAGACGATCTTAGGAGCACAGAAGAAATTCTTGACGAGCTGCATAGCATCTCTAGGAAGAATGATTATATTGTATAACAAAGATACGATAATCAGATATATCAAGCAACCTCAAAGTTATATACAACGTACGGAAGCTTTTAACCTATAGACATCTCTCAGTAGGATTTTGTGTAAAAAAAAAAAAATATCTATTTGAGTTTTATACATTTTAGTACTCTTTATTTTTTCTTGATTAAATAAAACACAAAATAAACTTCGTATATTAAAAATAAGTATCTTCTCTAAATAAATAAATTTGACTAATTAATTCAAATATATGTTATTTATAATGATTCTTTCCCATAAAAAGAGAGAAAATTTCTAAATTAATTATTAGCATGTGGATTTTTTGGTCAATTGATTTATGTCGCGCAGACAAATTTACTAGTACTAGTATAAGCTTAGGGGTAGAAAAAAGGGAAACTGTCACCTTATATAAAAATGTGTATAAACACCTCTTATACATTATGTATAAACCCCTTTTATGTATAACAACTCTTGTATAAGTTTGTATAATACTCCCTCCGGATCAAAAAAAGTGTCCACTTAGCCTTTTTTTCTTGGGTAAAAAAAGTCTCCACTTATTAAATCAAGAAACAATTAACCTTATTGTCACACCCCAATCCTAATAGGGCATGATGGGCATCCGACCCTTACTTAGAGCCGAGCGAACCCGCTGGTTCTCGTTATACTCATAATCTCACAGGACTTTTAAGTCATGAAATGAAATGCATAATGAAAGCTTCTCGAAAAGCATTCTTTTCGTCTTTCTCGAATCAAATAAAATCTGTAATCATGTGAATCTGTAAAGTAATGCATAATGATACATCGGCTTAAATAGCCGCTTACAAGAATGACATACTATATACGTGACTTTGTCTGCAAAGTCTCTAACATAAATCAATATACCGTAGCATAGATACTCTGACTCGGCAACACTCCGGAAAGAAATGGAGCTCGCCAATCCAACTGGAACATCTTCTAGCAATATCCTCTACTCATCTGTATACACCTGCGCGGCATGAAACGCAGCGCCCACAAGAAGGGGCGTCAGTACGAATAATGTACTGAGTATGTAAGGCATGAGTAACAACATAACATAGATATGAAAAGTAGCAAGAAATAAGAGGGATAACCTGTATATCTGAATGCCTCATAAGGCGGATGTCATGCATGCTTAGCCTTTAAAAAAATATTTTTATACATATACATAGTAACATGCCCGACCATTAAGGCGCGGTGTCATATATAATATCATGCCCGGCCATCAAGGCTCGGTGTTATCATCATTAGCCTGCGTCCAGGCCTCCCGTGTCCGGGACAATATCATAACATGCCCACTGCAGTGGTGTGCACATCTACGTGCCTGCCCGGCCGACTATAGCGCGGCGCGGTGTGAGAACATACATATATATATATATAAAAAGCATGCATAAGAGCCCAATCAAAAGCCACAACTATATCGGAGTGACGTAAGGTCGGTAGCCTCCGATTGTATTATGGAATAAACATCGTCGCTTTGTCTCATCTTGAAGGAACAATTATTATAAGGTGAGACCAACAACAATGAATAAAATTAAGAAAGGTCAAAAGATAGCTCAGTATTCTCATATCGTCATTGAAATCATAGACTTGGAACCTTTGAACATAAAATCGTTCTTATCATAGTCATCATAATAATGTAAAGCTCATGTACATGGAAATCTCCATGAATAAAATCATCCCATAAAGCCATTGGTTTCATAACTTGAGACTTTTAGCCATAAAATCATCGTCATCATAGAAAATATCCTCATCTTTGACATCATCATTATCATCGTAAAACATGCTCATCGCTGTTATCATAAGAGCTCACCGAATCATAAATCTCTGATTTGGAAAATACGACATTTTGGGAAAACAGTTATGAATTATTAGGAAAGGAATTATGTCTTGGAGTCGTAAACATTTAACTTTTGAAAACGAGGAAGATATGAAAACATTTATGAAGCCATAATATCGGAATCATGCCTTTAGGAAGAAGGGGGCTAGCCTTAACATACCTGGAAGATAATTCTCGACTTCCAACTTACTTCCCGTCTTGCAACTCTCTTAAGAATTATTCGTAGCCTCATAATCTACATATATAACCATTCATAATATAATTAGGATCATAGTCATACGCTCGTCTTAAACACTTAATGAAAGTCCTTTTTGATTCTGTTGAAATTCGGGCAGCATTTCCCCTGTTTATGTGCCTAGCCCGAAATTTCAATTCAACAACCAACAACATCGACAACAATACCAATAGTAGTAACATCATTTCCAACACCAACATAAGCCATACAACAGCCCACACACTGTTGTCCAAATTTCTCAACCAACCAACTTGGGGTACGACTAATTAATAACTTTATTTCCATAAAGAAGCCGAAATTAATACTAACAACATCAATATCAACATCCTTAACATTCTACAAGATAAAAATATACATATATTATCCAAAATTCTCTTCAAGCCTTGATCTATAATTCAACAACATCAACACAACAAACTATAACTCTATTCTTGCAATTATTCCTTAATCAAACTTGATAAAGAGAGAGATTTGAAGATTCATACCTTGTTTTTATGAAAGTAGCAAAATCTTCAACATTTTCTTGTTCCCATGCTCCTCTAACTCCAAACGAAATTATATTCGTGACTATGCGTTGCCCGGACTTCGATTAGTACTTCGTAGCTTGAAATTTCATTCAAAATCCTCAATTTTTGGAACATTTTGGATGAAAAAAATGGGGTTTTAACCCTTTTTATGGGGTCCGAGGCGGCGCACTGTAGCTACAGTACTGTAGCGCCCCTGTTTCTGCGTCAACAGTTCAGTTTGTAACGTCTATAATTCTCTACTCTGATGTCCTATCAGCAAACGGTTTGTTGCATTACAAACAAGACTCGACGAACTTCATTTTTGGATTTTGAAACACCTTAAAACTCTATATATACTAGGAGATATGCGCCTCCAAAGTTGACTAAAAATCCTTCCAGCATTTCTCAAATTTTCGTCGAATTTATTTTCTTCAATTTGCTCGATCTCGAAATATTCCGAAACTCTCCATACATGATATTTATCACTTATTATACTAATAATGGCCATGTTCTCGTGTTTCAAAATACTTTCTCAATTACGACTTACGAGATCGTAATTCACCCTTTTTCTTCGTTGTTACGTACTTTCCATGACTTGTGCCTTTCAAAACATCATGGGACGTCTCCGACGCTCCATTAATATGGTAAGGTACATGTCATACTCATGCTCTGAAAACGCGGGGTATAACACTTACCTTTTCAAATTTGCCCCTATTAAGTGTTATGTGATCAAATCCCAATGCCTATTTAATTAGGGGTAGTTTAGTCAATTTACATATTTTTTTTCTTGGAGTGAGTATCTTCTTAAAGGGTGTGCAATGGCTAAATGGATTTTTTTTTTATCCGGAGGGAGTATTTTATAACAGTGTAGACGTGTATATGAATACCTCTTATACATTATTATACACTTTTATATAATGTTGATACATTTTCTACAGTAAGTGTATATTGTTGTATACCGTGAAAGATTGGCTATGCGAATGTAAATTACAAAATTGGCTACGTGGATGCAATTTTGTACGTTGGATTGTACATTATTGAAATTTTCCCATTTTTATAACCACGAATTTGGTGGTTTTTTCTTGATTACGTATTTCATTTACCCATTATACTGCACCCCCCCCCCCCCCACACACACCCAGTCCCCTTCATCACATCCACCTTCTCCGCCACGCACCCCACCCTCACGCACCCCATAAACTCCACCCCCCATCGCACCTACCCCCACCCACTACCCCTCGCCACCACCCATTATCCCCACCCACTACCCCTCATCACCCCCCCCCCCCCCCCACCTCCTTATTTTTTAAAGTTTCTATTTTATCCTTTACCTTGATTTTATTAATATATGTAAACTAGTTTGTAATTAAGGGTTAATGGTATTTTAGTAAACTTAAATGTTATTATACAGTACCATAAAGTCAAACCAAATAATAAAAATGTCACTAAACCACAACAAACGATATAGTCTATCCAAACATTGTATTTATTAATACAGTACAATACAATACGATATTGTACATTATGAAACCATGAGTAACGACCATCCAAACAGAGTCTAAGCTTTCTTTATGACTGTACATGTTACCATTCTCAAGAAAGGCTTTCTTTGAGTCTGCAATTTAAATGACCCACTTTGTGGGATTTTGAACATAAATACCCACTAAAAAAAGTTACAATACTACCTTTTGCATGAGAATTTCCTACGCAAAAGGACTTAACAGTTAACAGAGTTGTTAAGTCCTTTTGCGCAGGAAATTCCTGCGCAATAGGGGTTAATATAAAACATAATGCTTGACCATTTTCAAGTCAATCTTCACCTCCTCCATTTCACTCTTTCAACATACTTTAGCCCCCGAAAGTCATGTTTCAAAGCTCCGAAACGTCAAACTTTGCTATAAAATCCGATGTTTGTGAATGCGGTTATTATTGTAAGCTAAGAACATCAAGGATCCAAGATAATCCGGGTCATAGTTTTTGGCACTGTAAAGTGCCCGAAGTAAGTGTTTTTACAAGTTTTTAGGGTTTAGATTTTTTAGACATTATCTACATATTTTACTTTCAAAAATTGATTTTCTTGTAATGTTTATAGGATATGAATGGTTGCAGACATTTTCAATGGGAAGATAGCATTCCCGTGGATAAAACAGTGGCGGCGAAGTTTAAAAAGCCTCCTATTGATAGAGATACTGTGACTTCACGTATCACTAAAGATACCGTGAAGATTGACTTGCAGTTTAAGCTTATGGAAGCTCAAGAAAAAAATTGACCTTTTGGAGGTCTTGCTAAAAGAATCCAAAGAAAAACAAAGTTTTTTCAAGGCTAACCTTAGAGACACTCAACACGAGAAAAATGTTTTGAAAGAAAAACTGAAATTTTGGAAGATTATTTGTGCTATCTTGTTGTTGTTTATTACTTTTATGTATTTTTTTTATTAAGTTTATTATTTCTATGTATTTTGTTTTTTTATTTTTATGTATTTTGTTTTTACTAGTTGTACGTTTTCACGTATTATGTAATCGACACCTTTTATGTACTAATTTATTTGGGTTTTCTTTAAAATTGTGAATAGTTGAACTTTTTTTTAAGAACAACTAAGTGTTGCCTAATGTGATATATTTATTTATTACATAATTAAAAGGGGACAAAGCCTCCATAAGTTCAGACAAGCCTCCATAAGTTCAGACACCAAAAAAGTAAAGCAACAAAATCGCATCTGAAATCTAAAAAAAAAAAAAAAAACCTACTCTCTAAACTAAGCTCGTCTTCACTCGGTCTTGCAATCTCAAGATAAAATTCGTCCATATCGAAGAAGATAAGAAAGGGTTCCAGCTTGTGAAGCTCCAATTTTGTCATTTCAAGATGCTCTTCAAGGTTCAGTACTCCATCCAAAGGTAAAGTATCTTCCAAATTGATGTCTTCTCTTCTTGCCAATCATGAATTAGACAAGTATTTCACCTAGCAAGTCCGTAGTTGAACATAGAAACTCGATTTGGCTCGGATCTGATATGTTATGAAACTTGCTCTGTCATTTTGTACATATGCTTGCTTTGTTTTTGGTAAATCCTGTCTTCATAGATAATATCTCTGTTGAAATACGTATTTTCCCTCTCTGTAGCTTATTGAAACTACTTGTTTTGTCTAAAAAGCACTTATCAGCCTTTGGTTGACCCCAATTATATGCCCCTCAAGCTCTCACCAGGGACTTGGTTAACAACCACCAGGAGTATGCCTCCAGGGTCTCAGATGAACTAGTCTAGACAAAATATAACAATTACAGTGTACTAACCAGAGAGGGTCTCAAAAGCTCTTAGGATCCCAAAATTATTTCTCAATTCAACTTCATATAAACTTCCCTCTAGAACTGATATGGTTTCTGATCTTCAAATATTGTTAACTCTTCAACAGAATGAGTTTAAAAGCTAATACCACACCTTGGACAGTTATCAATAGCTGAATTACAATACCACATCAAATTCCATTGGGTCTTTCATTTCTTGAATTTTTTATTCTTAAGTTGGGTACCTGTTGCTAATCTAGGTTGAGGATTTTCCTCCCTGCACAAGGCAGTTCAGAAAAGTTGTAAAACTTTGATGTACCTGCAAAATCAAAAGCAATGTTAGATAAAAAGTCAGCAAGCATGTTCCCTTCCCTGTAAGTATGTTGTATTATCACATTAAAACTCTCCATTATTTTCTTGATTCTCCTAGCCTCTGTGATAATACACCATGGTGCTTGCCATACTCCATCAACTACATTCTTCAACAATAAAGAATCAGTCTCCAAAATTAGTGGTTGAATTTCCTGCTCCACACAATATTTCAATCAACAATAAAGAATCAGTCTCCAAAATTAGTGGTTGAATTTCCTGCTCCACACAATATTTCAATCCCTCCAATATTCCCCTAGCTTCAGCTACTACGTTGGTAGTATCTCCTATCTCTGCACATTGTGTATAAACCAAATCTCCATTCCAATTTCTAATACAAAAACCATATGAACTAGGCCCAGGATTACCCCTTGAGGCCCCATCTGTGTTGCATTTGAACCACCTTTCATATGGGAATTTCCAGTGTACAATCTTAGAAATTAAAAAGGGATTATAATTTTCTAAAAAATCAATTAGACCAGTCCAGATGAATGGAATATTATGTAACCAAGGATATCTCATCTTGGCAAGGTAGAATAAGTTGTTATTTATGTTATGAACAACCCTATTGAAACTCACTCTACCTCCTTGCCTCATTGTATTTCTCCTTTTCCACAATTCCCAAACAACAATAGATGGTAGTGCTTGAATTATAGGCTTAAGTTTCTCCCCACATTTCATTCCCCATAGTGATCTAATAACCTGATGAATCTGTACCATGTGCATGTGAATGCCTGCTGCTTCCATGAATAATTTCCATATCCTTTCGGCAAATCCTCCTGTTAGAAATAAGTGCAGAATTGTCTCTTGTTGTTGAGAATTATTGCAACAGTAGCATCTGGACACCACTTCTATCCTCATCCTTCTTAAGTTATCATCAGTTGATATAATGCCCTTCCACAACCTCCAAAGGAAAAAAAGATATCTTAAATGGAACTCTCTTGATCCACAACTGTTGGAAGTCAGCCCGTGTTTGCCACTTATGCCTTAGTAGTTGCCATGCACTATTCACTGTAAATTGCCCTAAGCTTGTGGGCATCCACCATGATCTATCCCACACGCCTTGAAGCTGCTCAATATAAACCTCTCTCTTTCTGTGCTCTGCTATATCTGTAGGAAGAGTATCTTGAATCAATTGTTCCTTCCACCTTCCATCCTCAATAAGATCTGCTACATCTTCTAATCCCCCATTTATAGGAAAATCATTAGGCACCACCCAATGCAATGGTCCTAGTTTAGTCCAGTTCTTATACCAAACATTAACAGATCCTCATTTAATTTCCCACCATATTTCATGCTCCATATCTTCTCTGGCTTCTAACATTCTCTTCCACACTTGAGTTCCCCCTTTCCATTGCACCAAATTAGGAATCATTTTCTTGCAATATTTATTCCACATGTAGTTTTCCCACAAAGTACTTGTGGTCCTAAATCTCCACCAAAGCTTAGTAAGCAGTTCTTTTGAAACATCAACTAAAGATTTGAACCCCAATCCTCCTTCCTGAATAGGTAAGCAAACATCTTTCCATGCAACCCAGTGTTTACTTCTCCCATCTTCTTTATTGCTCTAAAAGTATCTAGCAAATACCTTATGAAGCTCATTCAACACACACTTAGGAGGAGCCAATACTGATAAGAGATGTAATGGCATAGTTTGCAATACACTCTTTATTAATACTGCTTTACCACCAAAAGATAATAACTTGCCCTTCCATGAGTGCAATCTCCCTTTAATCCTCTTAATAAGATCAGAATAATACTCCTTCCTTTTCTTAGAATGAAAAATTGGACATCTTAAAGTAGATAAAAGGAAACTGACCCTTAGTAAATCTTGTGATATCAGCCACTGATTGGAATAATTCATTACCCACTTTAGAATACATATAAAAGAAACACTCTTCTCCTTGTTAATAAGTTGTCCTGAAGTTGGTTCATACCTACTCAAAACTCTCATAATACTTTGTAAATAATATGGTTGAGCAGAGGCAAATATTATTGTGTCATCAACATATGCTAAGTGATTAAGGGGATTAGACCACTTTGGCATCCTATATCCAATATAACCAGCATTATCAAAGAGAGAATTCAAAGCCCTTGATAAAATCTCAGCTGATAAAAGAAATAAAGTGGGTGATAGAGGATCCCCCTGCTTCACCCCCCTAGTGGATTGGAAAAAGCCAGTTGCCTGTCCATTTAACAAGACAGAACATCAATTATTACCTATTAAACTCCAAATCAGATTGATGAAATGTTCTGCAAATCCCATTGCCCTCAACACGTGCAAGAGATGTTTCCAAGACACCCTATCATAAGCCTTGGCCATGTCCAGTTTAATTATTACATTTGCAGGCTTTCCTCTAATTCTAATATCAGAAATTATCTCCTATATGAGCAAGATATTCTAAAAAATACTCCTCCCTTTAACAAATCCTGATTGATTTGATGAAATCAATGATGGTAAAATCTTTTCCATTTTTCCATTATTTACCCTTGAAATCACCTTCTTAATGAAATTAGATAAACTATTGGCCTTATATCCGAAAAGGTCTGAATCGGATGCCTCTTAGGAATAAGCACCAAATTAGTATGAGTGATAGATTTAGGAAGTTCAGCACCATAAAAAAAGGACAATACTACTGCATGCACATCATTTCCCATAATGTCCTAACACTGTTGATAAAACACATCTGTAAAACTGTCACGACCCGATTAGGGGCCGCGACGAGCACCCGGTGCTAGCCCACCCGGGCACCCCTTAGCGTACTTTTACACTTACATCTAGGTAAGCCACGTGATAAAACATATATTTCTATTCATTCATCATGCTAGTCCCATTGGACGATAACACCTTTATATCAACATTGGCATCTATGCCATATCAATGTACATAGGCCGACAAGGCTAATAAAATGATGTACAAAATATAGGCCGACAAGGCCAAACATATCTAACCATATACACATGTCTACGAGCCTCTAAGGAGAGTATAACATATCATATAGGCGGGACAGGACCCCGCTATGCCTATAATTATGTACACAAAAGAATAAGTACCCAAAAGCTATAGCTCCGAATGAAATGGAGCTCCGCTATGTAGTCCCTGAAAATGTAGCTATGGATCAAGTCTGCCTCCCTGTGCACCTGCGGGCATGACGCAGCGTCCACAAACAAAAGGACGTCAGTACGAAGAATGTACTGAGTATGTAAAACATGATCAATATCAACATAGAAGCATAATACACAACATAAGAAATAGCATAGGATGGGAGATCGTAATATCATCGTCATAAGCATTTCCTTGCCTTTCATGGGAACTTTCCATGTCTAATGCGTGTTTGTGCATATACCTCCTTATCCATATCCGTACCCGTATCCGTACCCATTTACGTTGCGTTCATCGCCGTCTTCATATACATAATCTTATTCATATTCGTATCATATTCGTATTCATACTCATATCTATATCATATACACAGTCATATCATATACATAGCATTTGCATAGCATACCCGATCATGAAGGATCGATGTTTCATACATACTTGGCCAACCAAGGCTCAAGGTTACACATACCTGACCCTACCAAGGCTTCAGGGTTATCCGTACCATCTGCAGAGGTGTGCGCGCGTTACATAATCATATACATATTACTTGCATATCCTGCCCGGCCTTATAAGCTCAGGGTCCCGTAATGGTCATATATAGTTACATATACATACTAGCTCATAAACATCTATACTATTAACATCACTATCGTCATCGTCATCGTTATCGTCATTCATTACATCTATCTTTATAGGCTTGCTCGTCATATGAGAAACTTAGTACAATCGTAGCATATCAAGAATCGTGAGTTCAATAGCTCGGAAGATCAAATCATTTGAAAGACATCATAGACTTGTAGAAGATTTAGATGTTTGGCCAAAGAACCATGCCTTGTGAAAGAAGGGTTAGCCTTACATACCTTTCCGTTCAACTATTTGCCACTTGTGCGTTCTCCTCCCGCGCTCACGTTTATACCTTCATTAAAGTCATACTATCATTAGGAATCGATAGCTAGCATACATGACTAAAACTAGAGAAAATCGGACAGTATCTCCTTTACTTATACGACACATTTCTCCATAGCGTATATCAACTCCCAAACGTCAATAATACATTCACAACATCATAACAATAGCCTTTATTCACCTACATTATCCTTACTTCTCATCTCACCCCAATTCATCCATATTCATGATCGCATCACACAATTTCGTTCATTCATATACAAAGTCTATTCCACATTCTCAATGTCATTTATAACATGATTAAAATCATAATGTATCAAGAATCATAACTCAACCCCAAACATTTACTCAAAAGTGACACTATTCCCACATTCA
Source organism: Lycium barbarum (assembly GCF_019175385.1). Lineage (NCBI taxonomy): Eukaryota > Viridiplantae > Streptophyta > Magnoliopsida > Solanales > Solanaceae > Lycium > Lycium barbarum. The sequence goes on from NC_083344.1 coordinate 89,691,205, forward strand.
TGACCCATTTCCTATTTCCTCATATAATCCAAGTGTTTCAACTTTCAAATATCTTAAACAACAAGGAAATGTCATAAAACTTACCTTAGATGGTGTAGGAATGAACCTTGGGTGCAAACACTTCACTTGAGAAAAACCCTAGTTTCACCATCTCTTGTATTTCTTACTTTGGATGAACTTTAATGGGTTTCCTACACTTGATTCACTTAGCTTGATGTAGATGATCACTAATATCTCTTGAATTTGTGTGAAATAAATGTAGAGAGATGTTTTCGAGAGAAGGGGTGAAATGTGGAAATGAAATAATGAACTCGGTCCCCTTTTTAATAACCCAAAAATTTGATCTGTCGGGACATCATACGGTTCATTATACGGGCCGTATAAATTTATACGGTCTGTATAAGGGACCGTGAAATGGACCTTACATCCACTCGTCTCTATGACCATTATACGGTTCATTATACGGGCCGTATAATTTTATACGGTCCATATAACTGACCGTATAATCTCACCAGTGAGTGATCTTTACTATGATGATTCTGCGGTCCATTATATGGTCCGTATAACATTATACGGTCCGTATAATGAGCCGTATAACCCATCAGTCTACTGAACTTATTCTCGCTACTTCGTTTGATCTCCAATCCTTATGGGATCTTCTCAACACTTGTTCAACACTTCATTAACAATTTAAGGGACGTTATAACTCTTCCCCAAAATATCATTAAGCCGTCGTCAACTTGTTACTCATAATTCTCGTCCGATACCTATCGTATGCCTTGCCTTCTCTTGGCCAACTTTCTTCCCTCATCTCTAACATCTTTGAAATCTTATCTAGAGTCATCGAATGTCATTTCTTACCGAATGTCATTTCTTACTTATGGAAATATCGTATGCTCGTACTCTTCACTAGTCTATTCACTTGCATCAACGGGAAATTTTTCGAGGTATAACAAAAACCATCTGGACCATTTGCACTGTCACCACTTAGAGCGAAAATTGCCTGCTTAACTTCTTCCTTAGTTGGGTAGGAGCATAGCTGCATATTTTGCTCATGATTAATCCGAGAAGGAATAACCCTGAGCAATTTAAAATCATTAGTATCCCCTTCCTGAGTAAATTGTGACTTGTAAAAATTAACAGTTTCAAGCTTTATTTCCTCCATAGAATCCAAACATATACCATTCCCATTCTGAATTGATTTTACTTGTAATTTCTTCCTTTTACCGGTAACATAGTTGTGAAAGAAATTGGTGTTTCTATCTCCTTCTGTATACCAAATAAAACTTGCTTTTTGCTTCCAATATTGTTCTTCTAAGCTCAGATAATATTTCAATTCAGCTTGAGCCTTTTGAAGAACAATTCTATTAATAATGCTAGGATCTTCCTCGAACAAGGTTTCTTTTACCTTCACAACTTCTTCCCTTATTTCTAATTGTTGAAAAATATCTCCATAATTCTCTCTACTCTATATGGATAAAACCCCTTTAAGATTCTTCAACTTTTGCTTGAAAGCCAAAAAAGGAGAAACTGCAAAAGGTGTTCTCCAATATTTCCTAACAGTCTCCTTAAAAGATTCATGCTTAGCCCAGAAGTTCAGAAATCTAAATGGTTTTACAAAACTGATAGCCTCTTCTCCACATGATAAGATCAATGGGGAATGATCAGACCCTGTCTTTGAAAGATGTTCCACTTCCATTTGACGAAAATTATTTTGAAATGGAAGATTTACCAGTACTCTATCAAGTCTTTTGAAAATGCAATCCTCAACAGCTCTTCCATTCCACTATGTAAAAGGACTTCCTTTGAATCCTATGACAAACAAACCACAAGAATTCACACAGAATACAAAATCTTCACACTCAGCTAATGTAACCGGTAGTCCCCCCCAATTTTTCATCCTCTGATATAATCACATTAAAATCCCCACCAACCATCCAAGGGAGTTCCATAGTACTTTCCAGATTATACATGTTATCCCACAATTCTAATCTTTCCACTTCATCACATTTGGCATACACAAAAGTAGCAATTATTTCTTTGCCAATGTCCTGATGAAATAACTTCAAAGTGATTTGTTGTTCCATATCCATCAATACTTCCCATTTCACCACATCATCCAGAAAAACCCATATCTTCCCATTAACATTAGGAATGGCAGATTCCATTCCCAATCTTCTTTTATATTTCTGAAGATGCCTACAGTTTTGAAAAGGCTCCATTAAAGCAATAATGAAACATTTGTATTTCCTTTGTAGCATGACCAACCTCTGAAAAGCCTGTTGTGTATTAACAGACCTTATATTCCATATTAGGGCCTTGATCATCATTTATGCTTAAAAGTATTAACTCTCTTTGATGCCCCCCTGGGTTGAGATTTATCTTGAGATTTTGACTGTTTTCCACTTTTTACAATTGCTTTTGGGGATAAACCAGCCTCAGTAGTGACTTTCTGAATTATTTTTGAGTTAATCTCATTCCCTTGCTCCTCTTCTATTTTCTGAGATTCCTTTATTGCCATTTGCACTTCAACTTCTGTCACTCTATGAGCCATAATGTCTTGCAACTTTTCATTTGGAGAAGTCTGCTTGTTCTGAGTACTCAACTGTTGCCCTGTTTCTATTGCTTGTACTTCCAGTACCTTTACTATATCTTTGTTGTTCACCCTTATTTCTGCATCACTAATTCTATTAACTTCTTGCATATCATCAGGTGGTTTATCTTTCAATCCTATATGCTCTTCCATGTTGTCCAAAACTTGTTCAGCTTTTGGTGCACTATTAGCCATATCATGATTTCCTGAATTATTACCATAAGAAATTAAATAATGTTCTGATTGCCCTCCACCATAATGGACCTTTGTAGATTCATAAGATTCCACCATTTTCACTGAAGACCCCTGATTGGTTTCCATTTCTTCTTCTGTGTCCTCAGTCTCTTCCACCCTTTCCCCCCACTTCTTGAGCTTTGTGGACTATCCTGATTGATTTCCATTGGCAAAGAGTAATGTACTTCCTCCTTGCCCTTATTAACCTTGCCAAAATTACTTTCCACCCATGCCTTTGAATTTTCATGTTCAGACCTTAAATTCTCCATTGATGGTTCTTCTGTTTTCCCCTGCTTCAATTCTTCCCCACTTTCTTCCTCCACAAATAAAGCATTATGAAATTGTGTGTCTTCATTATCACCTGACTGTTCTCCCTTGTTCTCTGATGACTTATTAATTATCTCCACCTCAATTTGATTACCTGAAATATCCCTTTTGCCATTGCTTGAAGTGTTGACTATAATTAATTTTAAATCAGTTCTTTCCTGTGTGTGTTTTTAGGAAAATGTTGTTGAACATCATTTGCTACTAAATTTGCAGCCTGGCTACATGTTTTCCTTGTATTGCTTGAAACATATTGTTTATCTACCTTGCTACTGCACTCCTCTTTGTTTTCTTCAGCCTTGCTATCTTTCTGAGATTCATCCTTATCCATTGCCTTCTCATTCTGATTTTCCTGTGTTTGTTTTTCAGGAAGTTGCTCATGATCTTCATTTGGTGCTATGCTATCTTCTGGAAGCCTTGTGTCAGATAAAGCAGCACACTGATTGCTTGTTTGCACTGTACTAACTAGAGTAATTTGTTTACTGCAATCAGTTGTATCACCCTTGGTAAGCATTCTAATATCTTTTACAACATTCCAGTTTCTTGAATTTCCTATCATCCTTCCACTAGGTAGAATTCTGGCAGAGTTATGATATCTCCTATACTGCTGCTTATATCTTCCATTCTCTTTCACCTTAGAATTTCTTTGTTTTTGTTTAGCCTCTACTTTCTCTTCTTTAGTATCCTTCCCCTGAAATTGTTTTCCATTAAGAATTCTTTCATTGTTGCTTCCCATCTTATCTCTATTTTGATCCTGTGAGTCTGGAATAGTTTTTGCTTCAGTCTTCTTTCTTTGATCATCCTTCACTTAAGCCAATTCAGGATTAATAATTATGCACTGCTCTTCAATGTGACCCTGTAGCTTACACTCTGTCCAATACTTGGGTAGATAAGCATATTGAATTTTCACATTGACAATCCTTATTTCTCCTGATATTTCATCCTCTATATCCATCCTCAATGAAGTGGGCAGATCTGATAGTAGCTCTACCAAAACTTTGACCTTAGAACAACTAGGTCTTGTTTTGTTGATAGTGGCCATATCAAGATGAATTGGTATTCCTACTGCAGATGCCATTGAGAACAAATATTCCTTTACAAAATAGGTTGGCAATAGATTGGGAAATGAGATCCATGCTATTGCCTTAGTAATCTCCTCATCAATTTTCAACTTGGTGTCATATATGAGTGGTCTCATCTGGTATGGATATCCATCCCTATCACTGATATAATATATTGGTTTTGATGTTAGATTCACAAAATCCTCCTATAAAGATAATCTTAAAAGCACATGTCTACTTCTGAGGAATCCAACCCTACATTCTCCTTTTATTCCACATTGTGCAGGAACAATTTTGCGAAGTTGATCCATATCCAGCCATCCATATGAGAATTTACCCACTGCAGCATACTGCAGCTTCTCAATGATATTCATCCTTTTCACCTTTTCCTCAGTCCATTTGAGATATGGCACTCCATGGAGAAAAGATATCTTCTTGATTTCAATTGGTGGCACAGTTTGTGATACTTCATTCAAAAAAGAAGGCTTCAAAAGATTTGCATATTGTATTTAGTTTCCATTTGTTTGTGTACTCGTTCCTTCCTATACTGTTGCAATAGAATTATGCTGGCCAGTCCCACCGGAGGGCTGGCCATCGGCCGTGGAGGCCATGAATTAGTATGATTTAGGGTTTTATATGAAAATAGGAGGAAAGAGTCGGGTAACTTGTTATGTGTTTTGATAACCGTTTGAATTGTTGAACTTTTTATGTATTATTAACTCTTTTTATTTTTGGTTAAAGCCACCTAAGAGGTGGTAATATATTCAAAATCAAAACAAGTTCTGTACAAAATCTGCAGAAACTGCAGCAAAAGGAAATAAGCTAACAGAAAAAACTAAAGAACTATACAAGAGGAATTGAATACTAGTCAATTGCCAAAACTTGACAAAAGTAGCAAAAATCTAGAAACTAAAATTCCATATGTCTTGATTTGCATCCATCTTTCACACCAACAAGTCTCACAGGTGGAATGGATCAAATCTCTTGAAGAAGTCTTCAGACTGTTGTGGATGAAGTTGAATCAATCTGCTAATGATGCCAATATCAGAAGCAACTAGTTTTTGTATTTGATCAGAATTAACTTGTGTGTTGTTTGCAGTAGACACTGCATGCATGAATGTACCAAAACCAAACTAATCTGTACTGCATCCCCAAACCAATCATAAAAACACCTTTAGTGGAATGAATCCTAATATTAATACCACACACTAAAGATGAGTCTATGATCAGTTTGATCCCTTCCTTGAATAATGTATTATCTTGTAACTGATCTTATTCTGAGATTTGGAACCTGTGCTTTGTCCAGATTAATGAATCTTCTACCTTGAGTTGGAACTTCATGAAAATGTCTATATTGAATAACTTTTGTACCTGCAAAATAAAAAACTAAGTTAGCAAAACAATTTGCCAAGCAGTTCCCTTCTCTCAAAACATGCTCCACTTGAACTGCTTGGTCTTTCTTCATGTGTTGGATCCTTTGAACTACTAATGATATGTTCCAAGGAACTTCCCATATCCCATCCAAGACTTTCTTCATTGTCAATGAATCAGTTTCCAAGATTACTAGCAAGAGCTGCTGATCAAAACAATATTCTAATCCTTCTTCTATAGCAACTGCTTCTGCCATAAGGTTTGTGGTGTTTGTCAATCTCTTAGCTTTTGCATCTATCAGCTCCTTCATGATTTCTAATACAGAAAGCTACTGAACTAGGACCTGGATTCCCTTTTGATGCTCCATCTGTATTGCATTTATATCATGTGCTTGGCTTCTTCCAACAGACTTGCTTACACACCAATGTCACCTTATGACTTTCCATAAACTGAATCATACATGGCTAGATTTTGGAAAATTTTGTATCATTGGATATCTCTTCTGAGCTAAGAAGTATAAACTCCTTATTATCTCGTGAATCACCTTATTATATGAGATAGATCCACCATGCCTCAGTGTATTTCTGCTCTTCCATATCTTTCACATGATCAATGCTGGAGCTGCTTGGTATAATGGTTTCGATCTGGTAACACAATGAGCATTCCACCATACCAAGATAGTCTACTTTATCTGTACCAAAGGAGTTATGATACCTGCTGCAGCTGCAAAGTATTTCCATATCTTGCTAGCCAAAGGACCTGATATGAATAAATGATCCATTGTTTCTTCCTGAATATGACAACAACAACATCTTGACACTATTGATATCCTCATTCTCTTCAGCACATCATCTATTGGCAATTTCTGAAACCAGATTCTCCATAAGAAAAATGACACCTTATAGGATACTCCTTTTATCCAGAGTTCCTCCTAATGAGGAGAAATTGTTGCTGTTTGTCTGAGAAGATTACATGCACTTTTAACAAGAAATTTCCTAGAACTTTTTTCCATCCACCAAGATTTGTCTTTACCATCTGATCTCACAATAATGACCTAACTCCTGTCTGATGTGCTCAACAATGTCATTTGGTAATAAAACCTGTAGCTTAGTGTAATTCCATTGACCTTCAATCATCAGTTCATCAACAGATTCATCTAACTGATATTGAGATGGTAAGTAGTCACTCAAAGCCCCTAATTTAGTCCAATTATCAAACCAGATAGAAGAAGAACAATTCTGTGGTTCCCACCAAATTTTATGCTTCATGTCATCCCTTGCTTGTAACATCATTTTCTAAGTTCCAACTTTCCATTGAACCACTGTAGGTCTAAATCTCATGCACTACTTATTCCACATGAAACTTGCCCACAATGTGTTACTTTTTCTAAACCTCCACCAAAGTTTAGCAAATAAAGCTTTGCAGATGTCAAACAAAGATCTGAAGCCAACTCTACCTTCTTTCTTTGGAAAGCACATCTTCTCCCATTCTGACCAACATTTACTTCTGCCATCCTTCTTTGTTTGCCAAAACAACCTGTTAAATAACTTGTGTAGCTCTTTGATGACACATTTAGGTGGAACCATTGTAGATAACAAGTATATAGGAATACTTTGCAATACACTAGTGATCAAAACTGCTTTTCCACCAAATGAAAGTAATTTTCCTTTCCAAGCTTGTAATTTATCTCTGACTTTCTTCAACATATCCTTATAAAACAACTTTTGTCTCCTTACATGAAAGATAGGACATCCCAAATAGGTAAAAGGAAATTCACCCCTATTAAAACCAGTTATCTGATGCACATCTTGACTCAACTCAGTAGCCACTTTTGCATGCATATAAAATGCACTCTTGTCTATATTAATTTTCTGCCCTGACCCCTTCTTATAATCATGTAAAAACCCCATATTCATTTGTAAAGATTCTTTTTTAGCATCAGCAAAAATTATGGTATCATCAGCATAGAAATATGATTCAACTTTGCACTCCACTTTAGCATCCTATACCCTCTAAACATGCTATTATCAAACAATATATTCAGAGAAATAGACAGGACCTCGGCTGTCAATATGAACAAAGCTAGAGATAGGGGATCACCTTGCGTAACTCCTCTTGTGGAATGAAAAAAAACCATGTGACTGACCATTAAAAAGTATGGAATACCAATTATTTGCTATAAACCTCCAAATAATATCTACATACATATCTGCAAATCCCATTCTCCTTATGACCTGAATAAGAAATCTCCAAGAAACTCTATTATATGCATTTTCCATATCTAGTTACTGATCACATTAGCTGGTTTCCCCCTCTTTCTAATATCAGCTACCAACTCTTGAGTAAGTAACACATTCTTAATGATGTTTCTCCCTTTTAAGAATCCAGATTGATTACCAGAGATTAAGGAAGGTAAAACTGATTCTAGCTTATCATGAATCACTCTAGAAATCACCTTGTTGATGAAGTTACTGAGACTGATTGGTTTTAAATCAAAAAAAGTGTTAATGAAAGATTTCTTTGGTAGTAAAACCAAGTTTATATGAGTGATAGATTTAGGAAGAGTCTGACCCTCATAGAAAGCTTTCACTACATTATACACATCTGCTCCTACTATATTCCAACACTTCTGATAAAAGATACCAGAAAATCCATCAGGTCCACAAGCTCTATCACCTGATAATGCAAAACCTACATTTTTTTAATTCTTCCAGGGTTGGCATAGCACATAGAATGGAATTCTGCTCCTGTGTCACTTTAGGAGCAATAAGATCTAACAGTCTACATTCTTGAGATGTCTGTTCTTGTGTAAATTGACTCTAGTAAAAGCCAATTGCTGCTACTGCAATTTGATCATCATCATTTTTCCATTCTCGTTCAGCATTTTGAATTCTTGACAAATGTAATCTTTTTCTTCTCCCCTTCACCAAGCTGTGAAATTATCTAGTGTTTTTGTCACCTTCTGGTTGCCACTGAATGCTAGCTTTTTGTCTCCAAAATTCCTCCTCAAAATGCAAATATTTCTTGAACTCAGCCTGAGCCTTTTGAAGCACCATTCTATTCTCTTCTGAAGGAAATTCCTCAAACAAGTGCTCCTTTATCTTAACAATGTCTTCCCTTATTGTCAACTGTTTAAATAAGTCCAAATGTTTCCCTACTACAGGTGGATAAAGCAGATTTTACCTTCTTTATTTTCAACTTAAAAGTGATAAACGAATCACCCAAGTAGTCTGTATTCCAGAAATCTTCCACTACTTGCATAAATGAATCTTGCTCCAGCCAGAACTTTAAAAATCTGAAATGCTTATGAAATTGTTGAACCTGTTCACTAGCTGATAACAATAATGGTGCATGATCTGATCCAGTTCTAGACAAGTGTTCCGTGTTCAAAGTTCCAAACCAATCTTGGAGTTGTTAATTGACCATAATTCTATCTAGTTTTTTTGCAGATTCAATCTTGACCAGCTCTTCCATTCCACCAAGTGAAAGGACTACCTCTAAATCCCACTTCATTCAATTCACAAATATTCATGCAAAAGGAAAAGTCTTCATATTCATTTGGATATACTGGAAAACCTCCAATCTTCTCCTCATCATTCATAATGACATTAAAATCTCCACCAATCAACCATGGAAAGTTCATATTGCTGGTGTAACGGTTCCCATTTTCGCAGGCGGGTTTAGCGCTCGGAAAAGCTACTTCGAACTCGTTGGTGCTCTTTCAGACTTTGTTTTAAAAGAGTTGCCACCTGATTTTTAGGAAATAGGGAAAACCAGTTTTGAAGGGTTTATTCATAAACCGTAAAAAATCCTTCTTAATCCAAAGTTCTAGGTAAGAGTTCTGGTGATCCCCTAGGGAAGGTGTTAGGCACCCTAGTATTAAAGATCTGTACTATACGGTTGACCTTCGAGTTCCAATATGTGGGTATTTGCATGAACTATTTATTTAGTGTAAAATTTCCGTAAAAATCTATCCTTTTATTTCATATCAGGTTTCTTTGAAAGAATTGAGTGTAGTTCCCTTATATATGAGCTTATTTTGGGGTTGGATTTATCATATACGAATGAATATATTTCCTCTTATATATGAGGATAAATAGTTTTTGTAAAGAAGGGAGTTACTTTGTGACAAAAATGTAAATATATATTATCAGTTCATGCCTTAATCCACACTTGGTTCGGGTTAATCACATATGTACGCCAAGAACTCTTTCCTTATTATTCTATGATTTACGAATAAGTTTCCTTTAAAAAAAACATTTTCACACTTTATTTTAACAATCCAGTTGGGTTCGGCATTGGGCCGTAAAAAAAAAGGGTTTAATTTACAATGAATATAGGCGATAATACATTTATTAAGAGCAAAGGATTATGTAAACTCATGCCTGTTTAAAGGAAAAAAGAGTTGTGATTTTTGGGTAAGAAAAATGTAATGGGCTCTAGCCCAGAAAATGTATTTTGTTTGTTTCATTTCTGAAAAAAGGAACATCCAAGACTGGGCTTTTGATCAAAATCTTGATTTGTGGAAATTTGGTGGGCCGTGGCCCAAAAACTCGGTTTTGTTTGTTGGATTATGTCCAAAACTACGCCAGTCTTTTCCAAGAAAAGTGTCGTATTTTTTTATTTTGAATTAACCGTGGCTTGCACAAAACCTCTCATTTTTTTACAACTGGTTTTATTATGAAAAGTAGTGTATTCCTTTAATTCTGAAACAAGGACTGTAGGGCAAGTAGTTATAATAAAAAATGTTTATATGCTAACAGCTACCCAAATTTCCCTAAATCTAGTTTATTTTGTAGGAAAAACCCATCTGATTTGCCTCTTAGAAATCCTCTTTAAAAGTAAGAAAATAGGACGGGTTTTGAAAATTCACGAAGGAGCCTAACGTCCAACTAAAAGGCTTAAGTACCATTTGCCTAAAATGTCTAGTTCCAACCATTTGGTTTCCAAAAGTAATGTGAGTTTACAAATACAAGTATAAATATAAACATATCATACAATAATAGCGAAATGACTTGGGGTGTACCAAGCCCCTTAACCATTTTCACCCATGGTTGGGCCTTCGTGAATATACATATTAGCTTCCCTTTCTCGGACTCAATAGAGGTCTGAAAGAATTGTCCTATTGGGTCTTTGGCCCAATAGGAAGGCTGTGTCCTCGACCCAAATGGCCATGCGAACAGGGAAAGGGGAGAAAAGAAAAGAATTTGGTCAGACTAGATCCTATAAATTTTCACATGATATATAGAAGATACACACGTATGGTAATAATAATAATAAAATTAGCCAAACTGTCTGAACATGATAATTTTTAATAGTGCATTCTTCGTGATGTGTGGGCTGAGTATTTTGGAATGAAATTAGGGTGGTTGTCACCATCCTTATTCGCAGTGTCGCACAAGATTCAAGGAGTTTCATCGAACCCCAGAAATGGCTGGCACTGGGGGAAGGTTAGACCAACCCTAAATGATCCTCAACATTACCACAATCAAACACAAGTGTACACTTAGAACCAAATATCATTGAGCAGTCTGGCCTTCAAACAAGGACATAGAGAAATAGGCAAAAATAACCCCCAAGTAATAAAGGACAATACTTCACTATACACCATTACTACTACTTAATCGCAACAAGGGGCAGAAATATATTCATTGAACTGTGAATCATTATGACCTAGAAGTGGGAAACTATATTCAGGTCATATTTGTACAGGCCAGATGCAGATTGAGCAGACAGGTACAACATAGAGAGAAGGGAACTGATTTCAGTCAAGTTTAGACACATAAACATGGTACAAAGATGGATTTCCAGGTCCTAGCTTAACACGATGAAAACATCAGGTGAAAAGTGTGCAGGATCTATACATAACATGGAAAGAATGCATAAAATCATTCATGTCTCTTTGGTGGAGTTTCTTGAAAAGAAGAAGGATCTACATGATCTTAATAGTCTTTAATGAATCAGTTTCAGTTTTAATGCCTTACCTATTCAGATTTCCTGTTTCCCTTTAAGTTCTTCCTTTTGTATTCTAGTTCAGTCATGTACATATGCACCTAGGTTCATTACTAGCTTTTATTAAACCAATATCAATGCATGTCTGGCTTTATCCAAGTCTTCCAGGTTCTGGCAATAAAGTTCACATGATTTTGAAAGATTTGTACAATTAGCATGCACCACCATAGGCTTCTGAAAGTGCCATGGTGCCTTTTACGTGAAGGAAAAGTGTGGTGAACCAAAAAGTGCTTGATTCCCCCCTTGATCCCCTCTCAAGGCACCTTTAGAAAAGGCTTTTCCTAGCCATGTGATTTTCAGCTTACCCTTAATCCCTCTCTAATCATAAGGAGCATTGCTACCAGAAACCATTTACAGCCAAATGCTTAATCAAGTTCAAATGTATGGCCACATAAGTAGACATGACCATTTAGGCTAAGACTAGGATCATTTTCACCACTAGAGTCTAACAAAGTTCACACAGAGTCATAGCATAAGTCAAAGTGTCGTCAACAAGTTCCTTAACCTACTTCAACTTCACAGAACTATCTTAAATTAGTCTAGGCATTTAGCAAGTCACGTCATGTTACAAACCTCATTTGATCAAGTCATGGAAAGTGTGTATGAGGCAGTCAAGTAAATTATGATAACTAAAATATCTGGACAGAGTGTTAGAAATTAAATCCAAACACAAATGATTCAAGTAGTGGACAGTAGGCAGATTTCCATTTTTTCTTCAAATTGTTATATACCAATAGAACTCATGTAGAAATCTCATGATTTAACAATATAGACCAGATTGGCAACTTGATCTTGGATATAGCATGATCACATTCATTGGCCAGAGCACAGTGTTAACTCTCTGTTTGAGATATTCAGAACCTCTAAGCAAGATACAAAGGGATTTCAAGCAACAAAATAGGCAAATGGACATGGACCAACCCTCATTCTTAGTAAAGATCCTTTAATACTCAAGCAGGACCAGACCTTTAAGCATTTGACACAACAAGATCTATAGAAAAGAAAGAAAAAAGGAAAAGGAAAGGCAGACTCAGCTGGAAAATAAACAAACCCTTAAAAGACAATGCAAATGCAAAGACAATAGAGCATCTTCATAAACAGGTCACATGGCAAACACCTTAGATTTCTACTCAAGTTCTAAAGGGGCTAGCATCTAGAAAAAAATTGTATCAATTCCCTTGCCAACTAATCTTTAGGTAGAGTTCTTCTCTTGGATGTACACAAGGTTCAAGTTAGCCTAGGTGGCTTCATCCTTCCTCCCCTTTACCTAGTTAAGTTTGAATACTAAAGTAGACTAAACTTGCAAAGTAATGTCACCCTAATAAACTGATGGTTCATTATTAGTCTAACCCCTTTTTTCCTCTAACGGCCTTGATTTAGTACCTTTCTAAACTTATTCCCATTATGGTTCTTTGTTTGATTGCTATTCAAACATTTAACTTAATAATAACTAATTATTAAGGCTAAGTCCACTCAGTATTTCTCAATTTATAACTTGAATTGTCAGCAGCAAGCTAGTTATCTTCTTTTAGCCAAACTTAATCCAAAGGTCATAATCAAATAAGAACTTCAAGCACATTAGTTTCTCAACAAAGCATACCTAAAATATAAGTCTTGTTTTAACTGGACTTTTTTTTAACATGAAGCAATAAGCTAGACTGATCTATGAACAAAACATAAGGCTTCTTTATTTAAAAAAAGAAATACTGCATTCTTAATCTGCTTGTGTCCCTAATCCCCCTTTCTTTTTAAAACCATATTTACCAAAGTTAAACAATTATTGCACACTATAGAGTTTAACAAGCTAATAGGAAATAGGAACAAATCACAGAGAGGGTCAAGCTATGGTACTTGTATAGCAATGCATCATCAATCATGGAAGACATAACACATTTGCACCAAAATTCTTTAGGCACAACTTTATAGTGATTCTTACTTAAGCATAGTAGGATAGGAGCATGGAGTTGTTGACACCTAATTTTCACCCTGTAATATGCGTGTTTAAATTTTTAAGATTCCCGATCCAAGTTGGAATAAGGATACACTTTTGAAATTTTGAAATCCTGAGAAAATTGCGAAGTTTGACGAATTTAAGAAAATTACGAGTTATTTACTTTATAAGTGAAAATTAAAGCGAGATGTGTATCCCGCTCCGTCTAAATTTGGGAAATTCAGCAATTGAAATGCCGTATGAATTACGGTTCATTTTCGACCGCATTTTTCACATCCTTAAAAATTATCCGGAACTATGTCAATATTGGGATTATATTAAAGCTTGTATTTTAAAACGACATATTCCAAATTTGGATTTTATAAAAAACGGGTCTATGAAATAGTTTTAGACGAATATGTAGTTTGACGAAGTTGAGCATTTATTTTAAAAATTGTGTACAGGGGACCAAATAGCTTCTAAACATAAGAGGCCTCTTTAATTTTTTTTTAAAACATTTGGGGGGTGGGGGTGAGGGGGGGGGGGACTATATATTTAAAAGGGGACCAAAGTTAGATAACTTTGGCCCCCTCATTTTATTTGTTACAAACTGAGTCGTCTTTTTCTTTCTCTCTGAGCCAACAATAGCGATTTAGTGTTTGAGGTTTTACGATCTTCATCGTGGCCATTTCATGGCTGCTTTCAAGCAAATTCTTGAGGGGTTTTGCTCCCCTTGTCCTCCTAATACTAATGGCAAGTTTTATTTTAAGTTTTAATCACATTTTCATGTGCAATTCGAAACCCTAATTCGGGAATTTACTCTGATTTTCTTCGTGTCATGGGGGCCATGGAGAGGGCCTTTGAGCCTGCTGTTATCTTAGCACCATGACACACAAATGGAGAAATTTAAAGGGGGAAATCCCAAAAATTCGAATCGGTTAGGGAATTTTGGGGATTTTATCTTTTAATGTACTATGTGAACATTGTATTGTACTAATTCTGGCTGTTTGTGTGAGTCATTATACTATTCCTAGAATATAGGGATTTTTATGTGAGAAATGAGTACTATACATTGGGAATATTATCTGATTTTGGTTTAAAATTGCTGAGAATGGATAATATTAGTACTGATAATACAATTCAGTTAGAATTTTGTTTTGTCCCTACTTGATTTTGAAATTCAATATTGAATTTAGGGTATTTTAGGGGGAATTTCATTTTTGGATGAGAATCTATTCCCTATTTTGTCCCTAGAACCCTAATGATCTGCTATAAATAGAAGGCACCTATGCCATTCTTAAGGATCCAACTTTGGGAGCCAAAAAAAAATATCCTAAGTTGCTAGCAATATATATTCTTAATACTATCTATATACACAAAAAACAATCAGAATATACGTAAATACATATACATACTACTAACAAATATACTACTACTTTGAAAATTTTAGAAGAACATCCTATCTATACTACTCTAATATACCTCTATTATAAAAAGTTCTAAAAAGAAAGGGCTATTCTAAGGGTTTTCAAGTGTTGGTGTTTGGAAGTTGACTCATTACTCTCCTTTGATCTTTAGGTTTCCCCCAAGAAAGGTAACAACCTGTTTCAATCTCATTTACCCTATTTAGTTGCTTAAAATGCTATTTCTGTATTGATGTATGTTGAAACTGCTTAAGAATGTTTTCTTGTGTTGATTATTGCTTATATGGTTAGTTTTATATGTTATGATACTTCCATTATGGTTCTGTATTAGTTTAAGCTAAGTGAAATTGCTTTAAAAATGTTTTCTTGTATTGATTATTGCTTATGTGGTATGTTTTATGTGGTATGATATTGGCATTATGGTTCTGTATTAGCTTAAGCTACGAATGTTCTTAAAAGGTTTTAAAAAAATGAAGAATGATGCATATTTTTACTATAAGTTACTGTTCCATTGGGTTTGTTTGGTCTTCAAAAGTTTAGTTTGGTTCTAAGCCTTAAAATTCGTGTGTCATTTGTGTGTAATGTTGTATGAGTAGTTCTGGAATCCTGAATAGTTTAAAAGAGATAAGTGCATATCTTTGGACTGAATCTATTGCTTTAGCAAGTTTAAAAGCTGATCTAAGTCTGTCTCTTTAAAAGATTAGAGGTCTGTTTGAGTGTTTTTTTGGTGATATTTCTAAAATGAGATGCTTAAGTAGTAAAAGAAAGGGATGTGATTGGCCACTGTTTGTGATATTTGATTATTATGGTCTTGTTTAAGGTTGCAATCTGAAAGTAGGACACTTTATTACAAAGTAAGCTTATTAATGAAGTGATAAGATAGCTTAAAGGGTAAAAATGAAGAAGAACCTGCCTACTTGCTGTTTTAATCATTTATGTAGGTTTTTAAGTTTAAAAGGAATAGAAATAGGAAGAGCAATATGTGATTTGACCATTGGAACATCCCTGTTTGTTGTCTTGTGAAAAACTGCAATGACTGCTTCATTTTGTAACTTCTGTGCATTTTTCTAACGAATTGCCATATGTTTATATCATCACATAGCCATATCATGTATCCAACAAGCTTTTTTGAGAATGAATGTGTGTACTCTGTTAAGTTGAGAATGAATATTTGAGAAATTATAATAATATGAGTTGACTCACTACCTGAGTATTTGAAAAGGTAAAACCAGCTTCTGCTCATTTATTTTTGATCCCTAAAGTTCCTAAAAATGTGAATGACAAGACTCTGAGTAGAAATTAGGTTTGTAATGACATTTAGTTTTTCTTAGGACCCTCCTAGTTGACTCATTAGGACAATTTAGACTTCAAATAACCTTGACTGTGTGATCTTGTGTGGATTAGCTTCTATGTTCTTTCCTTGATTTAAACTACTTGATTTCTACCTATCTTGCCATTTGAAAATGTTTGTCCATGTTTAATTATTGAGAAATCAGTGATGTGGGGCCCGCAGTTTAAAAAACTCTCATGTACTTAAAGGTGTTCAACCCATACTTGACTTGAATAGGTTCCATACCTATTTTACTTAATTACACTATATTAAATCACACAACATTGCCCTTTTGTATGCTCTTACTTGTTGTTTGAATGAAGTAAAAATGAGATTTGTATTTGTTTGTTCTTCTGGTATGCCTAAGATGACATTTTAGCTTACCTTGCTCATCCCTATTTAAAACACTTGCTGAAGCTATTCAAGACCTCTTTAAACTTGTCCATATGCCAAAACCATCTTATGACTTGTAAAAATCCCTTTTGAACTTACTTAAACTCTGTTTTGAAAAACTTGTGACCACAATCTGAACTTAAGAACTAGCCTCATGTCCCTATTTATACCACTAGAGGCCTTCTATCACGACCCTAATTACCGATCGTGCGGGCACCTACCTTATTATCACTAGTAGGCGAACCCTTACCCGTTAACCCATTAATCATTAGCCAATTTCAACTTCTTTAATCATTTATTAACAATCAATAGATAAGTGAATGAATGAATAAATAAAACAAGTCAAAAATTAATAGATAATATGCGGAAGTCTTAGCTATTACACCCTCAAGATCTGAAAATCATCGTACAAGGACTCTAACCAATAATGTCTAAAGAATGAAGTATATCTCAAATATAATAACAATAATGTCTGGAATAAAAATAGACATCTGGAAAGAGAGATCTTTAGGTGGCATGGAATGGATAAAAACTCAACCTCGGATCTAATTGAGCAAACTAGCTTCAAGCTATATATGTAATCTGGATGAAATCTCTGGAACATAATTTGCACTCAAAAAGGGTGCAACAAGGTAGTATTAGTACAAACACTATGTACCGGTAAAGCATCATAGGCCGACTAAGATTAATTCACATATATAAGCATAAAATCAACAAGATAAACTGACTTAATACTCAATTCTAAGTTACAGAATATCCCATAATAGAGTCAAAACCTAAGAGGAAGCTTCTAACCCACAAGTCTGTCAAGTTCGAATGATCTCACCTGATAATCACAAGCCCAAGTTCCTTCCCTAGGTAGAGTCACTAATCCACAATTTAACTCAGTCAGTGATCATATCTATACCACAACAGCCGTTTCTGCAAACACACCAAAATCAGAACAAAACGAGCCATATAATAACGTAGAATAAAATGTATTGATGTGCAATGCAAAATATGATGATGTGCAATGCAAAATATGATGATGTGCAATGCAATGCACTGGCCAGATACACACTGTACACACATGCTACTGATGTCATAGTTCAATAGTCATGACCTGCAGGGGACCCATGGTGTCCATATAGGATCCATTCCTCGGACTCGAGCATAAACCTCCGCTCCAGAAATGACCTCTAACACGAGCCACATCAATGTATGCCTTATTTTCGGAACGAACCTAGGACCACGAGCCATAATCTAGGTCACATATGTGGCTTTCCATATATCTGTACATAAAAGTATTTCTTGCCCTCTTATTATCCATGCTCAAATCATCAAGTACCATGTATCAAATAGTATCACAAGTTCAACAAGAAGATAATTTTAACTTCTTCACAAATTTCACATCCCAATGTATGTCTCAGCGTATTCCAGTTCATTAGTATGTATAGACTATGAACAATTAGCAATATCAATGTCAAACACAAGGCATAATGCCACAAGTCTTCCAAACTATTTCCATCATGCATGAGTGTATGAATGTATAAATGAGTGTAAACATGATAAATCAATGCAAACCCAAACAGTGAAGGTACAAGTCACAAAACCACAAGTCATATCAAGGCTTGGATCAACTCAACCATGAAATGAATCATACAAACCGTGTCAACCAACATAAGAGTCTATGTCCCTCTTTACTTCCTCATATAGCAAGTACGCCTCACACTAAGTCTTGTATCACCAAGAAGCTTCACTTTTCTATATATTATCATCAGCATTAATTCATACATCAAGTTTTCATCTACGTACTGTCATAAGTTTATATCACAATTCAAGCCTAAACTCATTATCCTTCCTTTCTACGATAATATGTGTCACAGTAAGAGAGAACTGATTAAAACATGTCAATTTACGTAATAAGTCAAATCACAATAACAAGGCAACAAGCCACCATCAACAACAATCAACCTAATAGAAATCCATCCCGAATCACCACAGTATGAATACAACTATACCTCATATTTCAGTACATAACGTAATGGCGATGAACCCACAAAATCAGAAGTCATACCAACCTAGCTAATATCCAACCAAAACACCATGTCCGAAGACCTAATCATGCTTTCTCCCATCAATTCTAAACAATACATACGTTTCGCTAATCAAAGTCTAACTAAAGTAAGCCATAACCTACCTGGAATGCAGAACCGGAGCCACGAACTACTCCACACAAGCTTTCTTTTTCCAAAGTGCCTCATAACGATCGAGGTCTAACAATATGATGCTAAGTAAGAAACAAACCATGTATTTAAACAAGAACAACAATTTGGGGAAGAAGACCCACTTACTTCTACCCTCTTCAATGGATGAAACCATCCTTTAATGGTGAATTTATCATAACTTCTATCTCTACACTCATTAACCTTCAATCCATGGGTTTCTAATCAATTTACCCTTTCAAACAGATTTTAGGACAAAATTTCCATTTTTATTAGAACCCTAAGTCTGAACATGCAATTTCAACCATAAGAAATCAAATTCCCTTCCAAGAAAGTGATGATCTATACTCCTAGATGATTAATCAATAACAAAATCAATAACCCACTAATTATTTAAGGGTTTACTAATTCTAGGGTTCTAGGATTTTCACCCACCATGGATGGACCCTAAAATAATCATGGAACTTGAAGAAGAAAGGAAAAGGAACAAATAACGATGGGGACTTACCCTCCAAGATGCTTTCTCCAAAGAATGGAATGCATTTTGCCTCTTTCTCTCTTGAAAACTGACTTTGGGGTCTTGGGAATAATGGTTCGGAGTTAAAATATAAAAATAGGGAATTCTGCCCCCGTCAGCCACTATAGCGGTCACCATGTCCACTGCAGCGGCCCCGTTATAGCGGCCCTTTGGTCGCTGCCAGCGGCCAGCTGCAACAGGCCGCACTAAAACGGGCATAACTCCCTTATATGGAGGCCAAACGCGACGATTCATTTTCCTATAGCTTCGTAATTTCGATAAAGATCTAATGGTTCAGACCTCACCCAAAACAAAGGTCGGATGATCAATATGGAGACATTTCTATCCATAGACCTCCTGCAAAAACATCGAATGCGAGCGCGACAAAACCCAAACTCATCTGAAACTCTTTGGAACCTCAACAAAAGTTGTGGACAAGTTAAAAATCATCATATTAACATGTTGGAACTTCTAGAACATTGACACGGGGTTATTCTAACTCGGCGTTGATCGTGGTCAACTCTAACTCATCAACTTAACTAGTTTCTCCATCAATGATTCAATTTACACTCGAACCTTGCGGAAACCAACCCAATGACTTCATTAAGTCATTGATCATACTAACGGGACTTGGGGAAGGGTAAAAACGGTTAAATGGGTCAAAAACCTATAACGACTAAACGGGTCGTTACATCAGATACCAATTTACCCATCGTTCATCCTCGAACGAAGAAGGGGAGTATGAAGGTTGACGTCAACCCAAGGACATACCCACACGGATGCCTCCACGGCACTAAGTGCACCCTAATCACTATATGTTCATCTTATCAGCCAAAACTCTTTCTAACTTTTGCTCAAAGACCCAATTTCCATATTTCTGTACTCGAACCTACCACAGGAATTGCTACAACATCTAGGCGTCATCTAATATATCGGAGTCTGATCCTACTAATCCCAATTTATACTTCTAACGATTACAACTTCTCTAGACCCTTATGATCACCAACACAAACAACAAATCTTTCTTAGACCAGTAAACTAAGATTTCATATCTCGACACACTTTGTTTAATACTACTATGTCAACCTTTTACCTGTCAACCATTCGAGCCAAGTAACAGTTTATCACGGACTTACCTGAACCTCTCTGTTTCTATCACTTACTTAATACCACAAAAGGACCACGTGAAACCCAACAACCTTATCTATTCCACCAACTCATTTACCCTTTTTCCTCAAGACTAATTCGTTAGGATACTCTTCATAACATCTCTTCCTATCGGAACTGTTTAACATCCCTAATTTCTGACACTATGACAAATTTACTATTTATCAAGAAGTCACAACAATATGTCAACTCTTAGAAAAATCTCAATTACCATCAATTTATTACTTATTCCTCATATCTATCTCAACAAACTAAGACTCAGACACCTGCTTCACTAAGTTCATACTTAACCCCTTTCGGACTTAGACAAATAATTTAACTAAGATCACCATTACTTTAATACGACGGAATTTAACTCAGAGATCTTAAAAATAAACGCTACCTTAGCAAGATGCCGCAATATAAAAATATAGTACAATAAATAATATCATCTCTCACCAGCCATAAGTGACACAATAACCACTAGAGTCTTCATTTTTGTTATCCAACCAATGTCCCCTATAGCCTATGACATACTAGAACTTACCAAATCATACATAATCCTCGAGTCGACTTCACATTGTACAACCTCAACATAACTCTCAAATCATTAGCTCTTGTTTTGAACGATCCCCCTATTTATCCTTAATCAATCTTAGCCTAGATTAGAACTTCAAGCTTATGATTTACTACTTCATGAAATCCCATCTTACTATAGGAAAGACTCACCAATTAAACTAATATTCAAAGCCTATTATTCAATCCTCAATGCTAAGGTAAAAACTCATCTTCTCCAACTAGTCCCCATACATTTGCACCATTAATTCAAGCCTAAGATAATAGATAATCATAAGATAAGGCAAGGAAACTCACCCCCAAAAGTTAAAAACAGAGCTACTATTTTTCATCGACCATTGTGGCAGTCAAACCACCGCTACAGCGATCTCGCTATAGCGCTCAAATGCCCGCTATAACGGACCACAGGATTCCCGACCATCGCTATAGCGGCCCATGTTCCACTATATCGATACCGTCATAGCGGGACATGACCAGCCACGGCAGACACATGGACCATGGCTGACCATTGGCTGCGAGGGGCTCACCACTGTAGCGGTACAAGCCTCATCGCAGCGGTCCTACTTGGGCAGTAAGCCCGATTTTTGCCCAATTTTCCACTCTATCACCAAACATTTCATCCAAGGCCTCACAAACACGAACCAAATATGCTCATTAATGTAAAAACACCATACAGACTCACCCATGGCCTCAGAATCCCCAACGGAGGTCTAATGTCCCATGTCACCCCCCAAATGGACTCAATACAACAAAACAATAATCACAAACAAGACAAGTTTTCAGTTCTTAGAGTTTCTATTAGCTCATTCTACATTTGAGTTTCTATTAGCTCATTCTACTCTCGGAGAGGTGTTACCAACTAAGGGGTCAAGGTTCTTGTAATGACCGGGATAGTCAGATACCAATTATTCCTTCATAATAGTGGAGATTAATCTATCTGATGTTCTCCTTCTTTACAAGATTATACAAACACACTAAATGGGTCTAAATTATAACCCATACAACTAAACTTCAAGTCACAACTAGAAACCGAACTTGGATCATGCGTCCGAATTAGGAAGACATATTTAGTACCATACCAGACCATGCCATAACACAAACCGCTCGCATAAGAGTTTAGGGAAGGGGTTTTGACCATTCATCAAAGAATAACACAAGGAAGTGAAGATACCAATTGGAATCGTCGAGATGCCAATTTGAATAAAGTAGTACGAAAGATTGAAAGAAGTGAAAGTTTCCTAAATGTCCCATAGCCTCTCGCAGATAGGTATGGAGCTCTTCGTACCAATTCGCAAGACTTTACTAGACACGTCCTTGTACAATGAGATTCATGAACCTAGGCTCTTATACAACCTGTCACGACCCTAATTACTGATCGTGGGGGCACCTACCTTGTTATCACTAGTAGGCGAACCCTCACCCGTTAACCCATTAATCCTTAGCCAATTTCAACTTCTTTAATCATTTATTAACAGTCAATAGATACGTGAATGAATGAATAAATAAAACAAATAAAAAATTAATAGATAATATGCGGAAGTCTTAACTATTACACCCTCAAGATCTGAAAGTCGTCGTACAAGGACTCTAACCAACAATGTCTAAAGAATGAAGTATATCTCAAATATAATAACAATAATGTCTGGAATAAAAATAGACATCTGGAAAGAGAGATCTTCAGGTGGCATGGAACGGATAGAAGCTCACCCTCGGATCTGATTGAGCAAACTAGCTTCAAGCTAGAGATGTTATCTGGATGAAATCTCTGGAACACAATCTGCACTAAAAAAGGGTGCAGCAAGGTAGTATTAGAAAACACACTATGTACCGGTTAGCATCATAGGCCGACTAAGATTAGTTCACGTATATAAGCATAAAATCAACAAGAGAAACAGACTTAATACTCAATTCAAAGTTACAGAATATCCCATAATAGAGTCATAACCTAAGAGAAAGCTTCTAACCCACAAGTCTGTCAAGTCCCAATGATCTCACCTGATAATCACAAGCCCAAGTTCCTTCCCTAGGTATAGTCACTAATGCACAATTTTACTCAGTCAGTGATCATATCTATACCACAACAGCCGTTTCAGCAAACCCTAAAATCAGAGCTAAACGAGCCCTATAATAATGTAGAATAAAATGCAATGATGGGCAATGCAAAATATGATGACGTGGAATGCAATGCACTGGCCAAATACACACTGTACACAGATGCTACTGATGTCATAGCTCAATAGTCATGACATGCAGGGGACCCATGGTGTCCATGTACCACTCGTTCCGAATCCATTCCTCGGACCCGAGCATAAAGCTCTGCTTCGGAATGAACCTCGGATGCAGGCCACATCAATGTATCCCTCATTTTCGGAATGAACCTCGTACCACGAGCCATAATCTAGGTCACATATGTACCTTTTCCATATATCTGTATGTAACGGTATTTCCTTCCCTCTTATTATCCATGCTCAAATCATCAAGTACCATGTATCAAGTAGTATCACAAGTTCAACAAGAAGATTATATTAACTTCTTCACAAATTTCACATCATAGTGTATGTCTCAACGTATTCCAGTTCATTAGTATATACGGACAATGAAAAATTAGTAATATCAATGTCAAACACAAGGCATCATGCCACAAGTCTTCCAAAACATTTCCATCATGCATGAGTGTAAAACTGGTCGATCAATACAAACCCAAACAGTGAAGGTACAAATCATATCAAGACTTGGATTAACTCACCATCAAATGAATCATACAAACTGTCTCAACCAACATAAAAGTCTATGTCCCTTTTTACTTCCTCATATAGCAAGTACGCCTCACATTAAGTCTTGTATCACCAAGAAGCTCCTCTTTTCTATATATTATCATCAACAGTAATTCATACATCAAGTTTTCATCTACGTACTTTCATAAGTTTATATCACAATTCAAGCCTAAACGCATTATCCTTCCTTTCTACGATAATATGTGTCACAATAAGAGAGAACTAAGTACAACATGAAAATTTAGGCAATAAGTCAAATCACAATAATAGGGCAACAAGACACTATCAACAACAATCAACCTAATAGAAATCCATCCGGAATCACGACAATATGAATATAACTACACCTTATATTTCAGTATATAATGTAATGGCGATGACCCCACAAAATTAGAAGTTATACCAACCTAGCTAATATCTAACCAAAACACCATGTCTGAAGACCTAATCATTCTTTCTCCCATTAATTCTACACAGTACATATGCTTTGCTAATCAAAGTCTAACTAAAGTAAGCCATAACCTACCTGAAATGCAGAACAGGAGCCACGTACTACTCCACACGAGCCTTCTATTTTTGAAGTGCCTCATAATGATCAAGGTCTAACAATATGATGCTAAGTAAGCAACAAATCATGTATTTAAACAAGAACAACAATTTGGGGAAGAAAATCCACTTACTTCTACCCTCTTAAATGGATGAAACCATCCTTTAATGGTGAATTTATCATAACTTCTATCTCTACACTCATTAACCTTTAATCCATGAGTTTCTAATCAATTTTGCCCTTTCAAACAGATTTTAGGACAAAATTTCCATTTTTATTAGAACCCTAAGTCTCAACATGAAATTTCAACCATAAGAAATCAAATTCCCTTCCTAGAAAGTGATAATCTATACTCCTAGATGATTAATCAACAACAAAATCAACCAATTATTTAAGGGTTTACTAATTCTAGGGTTCTAAAATTTTCACCCACCATTGATGGACCTTAAAATAATCATGGAACTTGAAGAAGAAAGGAAAAGAAACAAATAAAGATGGGGACTTACCCTCCAAGATGCTTTCACCAAAGAATGGAATGAATTTTACCTCTTTCTCTCTTGAAAACTGACTTTGGGGTCTTGGGAATAATGGTTCGTTGTTAAAATGTAAAAATAGGGCATTCTGCCCCCATTGGTCTCTATAGCAATCACCATGGCTGTTGCAGCGGTCCCACTATAGCGGCCCTTTGGTCACTACCAACGGCTAGCTGGAACTGGCCGCACTAAAACGGGCATAACTCCCTCATACGGAGGCCAAAAATGACGATTCTTTTTCCTATAGCTTCATAATTTGGATACGGATCTAATGGTTCAAACCTCACCAAAAAAACTCAGATGATAGATTTGGAGCCATTTCTGTCCATAGACCTCCGGCAAAAACATAGAATACGACCGCGACAAAACCTAAACCCATCTGAAACTCTTTGGAACCTCACCAAAAGTTGTGGACAAGTTAAAAATCATCATATTAACATGGTGTAACTTCTAAAAAATTGATACGGTTCATCCTAACCGACGTTGACCGTGGTCAACTCTAACTCGTCAACTTATCTAGTTTCTCCATCAATGACTCAATTTACACTCGAACCTTGCGGAAACCAACCCAATGACTTCATTAAGTCATAGATAATACTAACGGTACTTGGGGAAGGGTCAACAAGGTTAAATGGGTCAAAATACTATAACGACTAAACGGGTTGTTACACATTCTGTGTTGTTGAAACCTTGTTTAAATCTCTGTAATGTTTTCCATCAGCTTTGATGTACTTGTTCTTGTTTGTGATCATTTGAACGCTGTCGAATCCCCAGAATTCCTCTAGCCTAGTGTGAGTCTCTGTGATCCCCTTTTTTGTTTTCTTGATGCGGTCTCTATGTTGGCTGGTTGTTTACTTGGCTATTCTTACTTGCTTGCCCCTACTTGCACATACAAACCATCAGTTGCCATGTAGACTTTATAAAATACCTAAGGCTAGTATCCATGTACCCATTTTCCCATTCTGGGATCTCTGCTTGCTGAGTGTGATCTTTTTGTGTTTTACCTTGAAAATGGACCAATTTTGAAACTTGCTTAGCTTCTAAAAAGCCTTCACTGTTGATTTTGAAAACTTGCATCCTTGCTTTTCACCATTTAGATCTGTTCAATTAAAAATCAAGCTAGAAATGGCCATAACCTGAAATTTGAACTCTATGTTGATCCTATATTTGTGATAGAATCTGTTTTGTTCAAATCCTGAAGTGACGAAGTGAGATGGCAGCCTAAGGCTCTTTTAATGTCCCCTACAACACTGTTTTGTGTTGGGGCAATCTTTATAATTAGCTTAGCCTTTATGATCTATGAATGAAATTAAACTAGGACATAGAGACATAAGGGATTATGGTAAAATTATGCCCTGTAACACTGAGTATTTGGACTTCCTTAAGCATGAAATTGGTGCAAAAAAAATGACCTTGAATCCTAAACTTGCTGTTGTGATCCTTTGGTCAGTGGCAAACAGGTTTTAAAATGAGTTTTGGACATTAGTTTAGCTTCACATTTAACTGGAATGAACTTTGGTTAAGTAGTCTGGTACTCTGTCTCTCTTAAATTGTTGATTCCCCTTTTTAAATCTTAAGAACTAAGATCATGAGTGTGTGATTATGGTCTTAACCTGTTTGAATTCTTTTATACCTCTAAAAACCTGTGTTGCTTTGTTCCCTTACCCCCCCCCCCCCCACAATTATCAAAACTGTTTGACCTATCATCTAAAAGTGTGTCATGCTCATTTTGATTATGCTATGGGTGTGTTTTCTGAATCTTGACACTTAATGTGCCTTGTATTGCCAAATCTTTGCATTACCTAAAGACTGTGTGATTTCTTTATTTTTGGGATTAGTTGAATCTTTTATGTGACTTTCTTTCCTTATATGTGTTGAGATTTGGCATTGAAGTTGCATGTCATAGGGTTCTTGTTTGGTTAGCCTTGACTGAAAGTTACGTACATGGCTTTTAAAAGGTGTAGAATTTCCCTTAAGAGCTTTGAATTTGTTAAATGACTTGAATGTGTTAGTTTAGAGTTGATGTTAACGGAATATGTAGCATACATTGAGTGTATATGGAGGGTATGCCCTCTAAAGGGTTTTGCACTTCAACAGTATATCACTGGTATATCATGTATATCACTCTTAGAAAATTTGAGAAGAAATCAAGCAGTATATCACTCTTTGACACTTAGAAAAATTTGAAAATAAATCGAGTTTGGGCTATTGCTTGGGCCTGTTACTTGTGGTCTTGATCCCTGAGCCGTTATCACTGTTTTAGGCCTTTCTTTTGTGATATTTTGTGACAGTTCTGAGTTGTGTTTATAGGGCTTGGCCCAATAAAGTTGTAACTCATTTTACAATTATCATAATTGTCATAGCCTCTTAATTTTGTACTTGAACTTAATTTGTGGGCATATACTAATTTTATGTATACCCGTTTGCATCATTGTCCATCCAAACACGTTGGTGGGCCTCAACAAGGCCCATTAATGTCTCTAGATCGAGTCAACCCAACTTGGAGAAAAATGGAGCATACATGGAATTAAAACGAGACTGTTTGCTATTTGGCAGCATTATTGTGCCATGTGTGAAATAAATTATTTTTCTTGGGGGCGGGGAACTAACAGTGTTTTGTCTTGCAGATGTCTCCTGATGTGCAGTTTGATATAGTTGTGGGTCCACCACCAGGTTTAGCGATATGATAGAAAGGTTTGACTAATGATCAGAAGAAAGAGATAAAGGTTATATAGGGCATCTACCTTCGCTGACGGATATGACTGGGGATCTGGGTCTGCTGGAGATTATTACTGGTTATTGGGACAATGACAGAATGGTGTTCAATTGCACCTCATAGTTGGTACGTTAAGATTTGTTAGGTGTTAGCTGTGTAATTGTGGATACTGGAGTACCTTCTAGGATATATGAGATTATATGCGCCTGCCTGATTATGAGGGTTTAAGTTTATATAATAATTTAGGGAAAGATTGGAGGGCAGGTGGAGTAAAGAAATCAAGTTGTTGGGACTTCGGAGAACAGATAGGGGACAATTTTGGTTCAACTTGGAGAAAGAGTATCTTTTAGTATATGAGGATTTTTCGAGTAAATCAAAAGCCTAAATTAAAGTTCATGAAGTCTAGTTTCCAACGCAACAAACCGTGCATCAATCCGACATAGGAATCAAACGTTATGAGCATTTTAAGACAGATGGGGGACAATTTTGGTCCAACTTGGAGAAAGAATATCTTTTAGTATATGAGGAATTTTCAAGTAAAGCAAAAGCCTAAATTGAAGTTCATAAAGTCTAGTTTCCTACGCAACAAATCGTGCATCAATCCGACATCGGAATCAAACGTTACGAGCATTTTAAGCTTGTCATATTGTTGTCTAGTTCCGAGTGTTATGTTATTCTTTCTGAGGGGCTACATCCCCTCCCTATGTCCTTGAGTTATAGAGAGACAGAAGAGACATAGCCTGGCCACTTGCTCAGTGAGACATTTTTATTTTGCCTGGCCTACGGGTCAGTGAGACAGATATGCCTGGACTACGGGTCAGTGAGATAGATATGCTTGGCCTACGGGTCAGTGAGACATATTGCCTGGCTACTTGACTAGTGAGATTTTGTGGTTGCCTGGCCACTTGGTCAGTGAGACATATATAATGGTATTATATTGCATTTCATATGAGACGGGTTTGGAGAGATGTTCAGGGCATTATTTGGCCTCCAGATTGTATTGTTTCCAGTTCAGTTTCAATTATCATTTTCTTACATACTCGGTACATTATTTCGTACTAATGTCCCTTTCCCGGGGGCGCTGCATTCATGCCTGCAGGTACAGATCGACGGATTGATAGACCTCCCCAATAGGCAGGATCTGACATCAGCTGATTGGTGAGCTCCCTTTCTGTTCGGAGTTGCTAGGTCCTTTGGAGTTTTCCTTTTTGATTCCAGATTGTATGGTATAGTCACACATATCCCTAGAGGCATGTAAATGAGTCCTGCATATAGTGTGTCCGTGTGATAGCCTTGTCGGATTATGTATGATTGTTGGATACTATTGGCTTGGTACGATCATAGCAACCTCATCGGCTTGCTCAGTTATATATATATATATTTTGGGTGTGGATGCCCAGTGCAGACAAGATAGACGTTATTTATATATATATCCAGATTGCGGGCTCGCCAACTTGTTGGTGTTTTTTGTGAGTAGGTAGGCTTTACCAGTTTAGGTCGGGGGTTACTCCCCTATGTTTCAGATTTAGAATGGTTAGCTCGGGCCTAGTTGGCATCGAGTGCCGGTCATGCCACTACCGATTTGGGGCGTGACAAACTTGGTATTAGAGCAGGTCTGTCCTAAGGAGTCTACAAGCCGTGTCTAGTAGAATCTTATTTATAGATGTGTTGTGCACCACATCATATAAACAGGAAGCTACAGGGCATCTAGGAATTAGTTACCTTTCTTTCAAATCTAAATCGTGCTGTAGAGCCAAGTCATAGGAGATTTAGGTCAAACTTACTCTTTCATATTTGTACACAGCTACGCCGGTGGCTAGGAAGACTGTAGCTAACCGGAGAGGTGATACGACAGCTGGTGAGGGGAACAGTAGGGCCTGAGGGCCAGGGTGAGACCCTATTTCAGCCATCATCGACGACTCCACCACTCGAGGAGCTCCCAAGGGAGACAGTACCTCTAGTACCCCCTCCCGCACTGACAGACCAGGATCTTAGGAGGGCGGTGCACTTATTGACCCAGATTGTGATGACACAGAGACAGCCGAGGGCACCTGCTGGAGCAGTGACCGCTAATGGGTCCTACAGTTTGAGGGTTCGTCAGTTTTTTAACACTTGAACCTCCAGAGCACTCAAGGGTTAAGCGGGGCGAGGATCCACAGAACTTTGTCGATAAGCTTCAGCGTATTTTTAGGGTCATGCATGCTACCGAGACCGAGGCAGCAAAGTTAGCGGCTATCAGGCTTTGTGATATAGCGGTCTTATAGTATGAAAGGTCAGAGCATGCCAGAGGTCCTGAGGCACCTCCCGCGTATTGGTTTGAGTTTTCAGAGGCCTTTCTTGATCATTATTTACCATTGGAGATACGAGAGGCGAGGGTAGACCAGTTCTTGACTGTCCAACAAGGTAGTTCTAGCGTTCGTGATTATTGCCTTTGATTTGATTCCTTGGCCAGATATGCTCCATCCTTTTTTGATTCATCGAGGGCCAGGATCTACAGGTTCATAGCGCGTTTGCACCCCGACTATGTTGAGGCTTGTACCAATGCGGCGGTGAGTGATAATATGAACCTTACTCGTATCCAAGCATTCACACAGAACTGTGAGGATCATAGACGTCAGTGGCGGGCAGCTGAGAGCATGGAAAGGGAGTATTATAAGAGGGCTAAGACTACTGGTCAGCAGGGTGAGAGTAGGGGGAGTTTTAGACCCCAACATCAGGGTAGGCCATTTAGGCCACCATCAGCTCAGTCTCTGGATATAGATAGGGGTATTATATTCCATCTGGACTAGGTGAGAGTTCCTGTATATCCGGGTCACAGCAGCAGAAAGGTTCGGGGCAGGGTAGATCACTACCACAACAGTGTGGTAACTGTGGGAGAGCGCACAATGGGAAATGTCAGTATGGATCGAGAGTTTGTTATACATGTGGCAGCCTGGATCATTTCTTGAGGGACTTCCCACAGGGGAGACCTTCTGGTATGCCGTAGCCAACAGGATCATCAGCATCTGTGCTCCTCCTGGGCACAGGTCTCAGTCTTCAACAGATAGAGGCAGAGGTAGGGGCGGAGCTTCTGGTGCAGGCGTTGCTCAGAACCACATCTATGCTTTGGCAGGTAGTCAAGACTTGGAGTCCTCACCAGATGTTGTGACAGGTAGATTAATAGTCTGTTCATATAAAGTTTATGCGTTGATAGATCCGGGGTCCAATTTGTCCTGTGTCACTCTACTTATTGCGGGAAAATTTGGTATAGCGCCAGAATTGTTGAATGAACCATTTTATATGTCTACACCTATTTGTGAGCCTGTTATTGCTAGGAAGATTTATTGTGGTTGTTCCGTAGTTGTTTGTGGTCGTCAGACCATAGCAAATCTTATAGAGTTATAGATGGTTGACTTTGATGTCATTATGGGAATGGACTGGTTAGCTTTCGTTTATGCTAGTGTGGGGTGTTGGACGAAGACTGTTACGTTCCACTTTCCGGGGGAAACAACTTTGGAATGGAAGGGCAATACGGCTTTGCCGAAAGGTAGATTCATTTCCTATCTCAAGGCGAAGAAGATGATTTCGAAGGGATGTATCTATCATATAGTTGGAGTCCAGGATACAGAAGTAAAACTGCCAACCCTTCAGTCCATTCCTGTAGTTAATGAGTTCCCAGATGTGTTCTCAGATGAGTTTCCAGGTCTTCCGCCAGAGTGAGAAATGGACTTCGCTATAGATGTACTATCAGGTACTCAGCCGATATCCATCCCTCCTTATAGGATGGCCCCTGTTTAGTTGAAAGAGTTAAAGGAATAGTTCAAGGATCTATTGGAGAAGGGCTTTATCAGATCTAGTATGTCACCGTGAGGAGCCCCAATATTGTTCGTAAGAACGAAGGACGGTTCGCTACGGATGTATATCGACTATAGACAGTTGAATAAGGTGACGATTAAGAACAAGTACCCACTTCCGAGGATAGATGATTTATTTGATCAACTATAGGGTGCTCGATATTTCTCGAAGATAGACTTGAGATCTGGCTATCACCAGGTCAGGATCAGAGTGAAGGAGGCTATCACCAGGTCAGGATCAGAGTGAAGGACATTCCGAAGATGGCATTTAGGACTAGATAGAGCCATTTCGAGTTCCTTATTATGTCTTTCGGATTGACTAATGCTCCAGCTGTATTCATGGACCTGATGAATCGTGTATTCAGACCCATCTTGGACCTGTTCGTGATTGTGTTTATAGACAACATTCTGGTTTATTCCCGATCAGAGACCGAGTATGCAGACCATTCATATGGTACTCAGGGTCCTTCAGGACCAGAAGTTGTATGCGAAATTCTCCAAATGCGAATTATGGCTAAGCTCCGTGGCTTTCTTAGGCCATATTGTTTCAAATAAGGGCATCAAAGTGGATACTCAGAAGATAGAGGCTTTGAAGGCTTGGTCTCGACCTATGACGCCGACGGAGGTTTGTAGTTTCCTGGGTTTAGCAGGGTATTATAGAAGATTTGTAAAGGGATTCTCTTCTCTTTTTGCCCTGTTGACGAAGTTGACTCAGAAGGCAATCAAGTTCCAATGGAAAGATGCATGCGAGCAGAGTTTTCAAGAATTGAAGGATAGGTTGACTTCAGCACCAGTTCTAGCACTTCCAGAGGGATCCGAGGGCTATGCTGTGTATTGTGACGCTTCGAGGGTCGGATTGGGTTGTTTATTGATGCAGCAAGGCAAGGTGATTGCTTACGCTTCTAGACAGCTCAGGAAGCACGAGAAGAACTACCCAACTCATGACCTAGAATTAGCAGTTGTGATTCATGCACTTAAAATCTGGAGACATTACTTATATGGCATTCATGTCGACATCTATATAGATCATAAGAGTCTTCAGTACATCTTTAAGCAGAAGGAGCTAAACTTGCGGCAGAGGCGGTGGTTAGAATTGCTAAAGGATTATGATGTTGATATTTTGTATCACCCAAGGAAGGAGAATGTGGTCGAAGATGCCCTCAGCCGCAAATATATAGGTAGTTTAGCATACATGCAGGCTGGAAAAAGGGATCTAGCTTATGAGCTTCTTCAGCTAGCCAATTTTGGGGTCAGAGTTATAGATTTAGGAGATGCCAGAGTTACTATTCAGACTATAGCAACATCATCCTTAGTAGCCGAGGTGAAAAGACGCCAGTATGAAGACCCTTCATTGACCCATTACAAGGATATAACTCCACAAAAGAAGAAATCACCATTCGGGGTTACTGAAGAGGGAGTCCTCAGGTATCACAGTAGGTTGTGTGTTCCTGATATTGTGGGGTTACGTCAGAGGATTATGGCAGAGGCTCATTGCTCCCGCTATTCAATCCATCCTGGGTCAACAAAGATGTACCGTGACATTAAAGAGGTTTATTGGTGGGATGGAATGAAGAAGTATATAGCAGAGTTCGTAGCCCAGTATCCTAATTGTCAACAGGTGAAGATTGAACATCAGAAGCCCGGTGGATTATTGCAAGCTATGGAGATCCCGACTTGGAAGTGGGAAGTAGTTAATATGGATTTCATCTCAGGCTTACCCTGTTCTCAACGTAGGTTTAATTCTATATGGGTAATTGTTGATAGATTGATAAAATCAGCACATTTTCTACCGGTCAGGACTACGTACTCCGCCGAGGATTATGCAAAGCTTTATATTAAGGAGATAGTCCGACTTCATGGTGTTCCTGTAT
This sequence comes from Lycium barbarum, assembly GCF_019175385.1. Classification (NCBI taxonomy): domain Eukaryota; kingdom Viridiplantae; phylum Streptophyta; class Magnoliopsida; order Solanales; family Solanaceae; genus Lycium; species Lycium barbarum. Next base: position 89,724,594 of record NC_083344.1, read on the forward strand.
CCATTATCTCCGACAGGGGTATATAGTTTGCGGCTAATTTTTGGAAATCATTCCAGGAGGGTTTGGGGAATCAAGTGAATCTTAGCACAGCATTTCACCCCAGATAGACGGATAGGCTAAGCGTACCATTCAGACCCTTGAAGATATGTTAAGGGCACGTGCGCTAGATTTAGGGGGAAATTGGGATGATCACTTGCCTCTTATTGAGTTTGCATATAATAATAGCTACCACTCCAGTATTCAGATGGCCCTATATGAAGCTTTATATGGGCAAAAGTGCAGATCACCAATTGAATGGTTTGAAGTGGGAGAGACAAAATTAGTAGGGCCAGACTTAATCCAGCAAGCGGTGGATAAATTTAAGCTTATTCGAGATCGGTTATTAACAGCCCAAAGTCGACAGAAGTCTTACGCAGATAATCCCAGACGAGACTTGGAGATCCAATTTAATGATTGGGTATTCCTAAAGGTGCCGCCGATGAAAGGCGCCATGAGATTTGGTAAAAAGGGTAAGCTTAGTCATCGATATATTGGGCCTTACACGATTATTCGTAGGATGGGTAAGGTAGCTTATGAGGTGGAACTACCTTCCAACTTAGAGTTCGTACACCCAGTTTTCCATGTATCCATGCTCCGTAAATGTGTTGGAGATCCTTCGAGAGTTGTGCCCATCGATGATGTTCAGGTTACCGAGCAACTATAATATGAAGAGGTTCTCATTGCAATCCTGGATAAACAAGTTCGGAGCTAAGAACTAAAGATGTAGCCTCAGTGAAAGTTCTTTAAAGAAACAATAATACGGAAGAAATGACTTGGGAGGCTGAGAAAGATATGAAGTCCAAGTATCCACATTTGTTTCCACTCCCAGAAGAAGTTCAGACAGAGACGTCGTTGTCCCCTGGTGCATAACGCTTTCCTTCTTATAGTTCCTTGGTCGTGTGGGGCAATTATTGTCGTAGTTGTTATAGCCCTATAAGGCACTGTATATTTTGGGTTGTTGTGACAGAATGGTAGTGGTACAATTACAGGAAAAACACTTGTAAAATTTTCATAGAATTCCAAAGAGTTTAATATTCGAGGATGAATGTTTCTAAAGGGGGAGGAATGTTACACCTCGTAGTTGGTACGTTAAGATTCGTTAGGTGTTAACTGCGTAATTGTGGATACTGGAGTACCTTCTAGGATATATGAGATTATATGCGCCTACCTTATGATTATGAGGGTTTAAGTTCATATAATAAGTTAGGGAAGGATTGAAGGGCAGGTGGAGTAAGGAAATCAAGTTGTTGGGATTTTGGAGAACATATGGGGGACAATTTTGGTCCAACTTGGAGAAATAATAGCTTTTAGTATATGAGGTATTTTGAAGTAACGCAAAAGCCTAAATTGAAGTTCATGAAGTCTAATTTCCAACGCAACAAACCGTGCATGAGTCCGACATCAGAATCAAACATTATGAGCATATTAAGACAGACTACCAGGGTAGGGAATAACCCTGCGCGAACGCGCCCGGGAGTGAGACAGATATGCCTGGATTACGGGTCAGTGAGACAAATATGCCTGGCCTACAGGTCAGTGAGACAGATTGTCTAGCCGATGGGTCAGTGGGACATATTGCCTGGCTATATGGCCAGTGAGATTTTATGGTTTCCTGGCCACTTGGTCAGTGAGACATATATAATAGTATTATATTGCATTACATATGAGACAGGTCTGGAGAGATGTTCAGGGGGCCTCCAGATTGTATCGTTTCCAATTCATTTTCAGTTATCATTGCCTTACATACTCGGTACATTATTTCGTACTGACGTCCCTTTGCCGGGGGTGCTGCATTCATGCCTGCAGGTACAGATCGACGGATTAATAGACCTCCCCAATAGGGAGAATCTGACATTAGCTGATTGGTGAGCTCCCTTTCTGTTCGGAGTTTCCAGGTCCTTTGGAGTTTCCTTTTTGATTCCAGATTGTATGATATAGTCACACATCTCCCTAGTGGCTTGTTGATGAGTCCTGTATATAGTGTGTCCGTGTGATAGCCTTGTTGGATTGTGTATGATTGTTGGATACTATTGGCTTTGTACGATCATAGCAGCCTCGTCGACTTGCCCAATTGTATATATATTTTGGGTGTGTAGGCCCAGTGCAGACGAGATAGTCGTTATTTATATATACTTCCAGATTGCGGCCTCGCCGACTTGTTAGTGTTGTTTGTAAGCAGGTAGGCCTTACCGGTTTAGGTCGGGGGTTACACCCCTATGTTTCAGATTTAGAATGGTTCGCTCAGGCCTAGTTGGCATCGAGTTCCGGTCATGCCACTCTAGATTTGAGGCGTGACACGTCAGATTTGGAGAGATAGAGATGACTCCCACTTTAGAAGAGATTAGAGATGTCTTGGAAAGCGTAGGAAGTGCTAACAGGTCCAAAAAGAAATTAGCTCAAAATATCCATATCCCTCACAAACCTGCCCCAAAAGAAATCAAAGACATATTTGCTGTCAACAGAGCCGATTGGGCACAAGGACCCACTATAGCCTTTAGAGAGTTATATGAGAGGTATTCATCTAAACAAGGGTACGAGAACCACATCCTTGAGTTTTCCTCACTCCGGTCCTGGGAAGCTAACCAAACACTAGCCTTTATCACCTGTCTATTGGGGACCATGGTATTTCCACTAAAGGCCTCCCTAGCTATTGATACCCGGGTTGTCTTTGTTGCCCATGTTGTCCTTAGGGAAGTTACAATGAATGGGTTTACCAAATATTTTGACATCATCCCCATTATCCTATCAGATATATACCGAGCTTTGGAGAAATGTCGCGACCATTATTAGTACTTCCAAGGTTGCAACCTCTTAGTCCAATGGTGGATACTTAAAAATTTGGATAAAAGCGGTTCATCTACCCGCCCAGATCCAGCCCTGAGAGAGGATGACTTGGGATTCGTTGCTATACTTTATGGGGTTCAAGATAAAAGAGGATGGGCTCACATATTTTTTAGACTAAGAGAAGAACATATCAGGTGGAGGGTACCTGATTTTCATTCCAAGACTGTTTGTATCAAGAGCCGTAGGCGTCTATATCTATCGCTTATGGGCATTAGGAGAATCAGACCCTACACACCATTGAGAGTACTTAGACAGTTTGGTATGAGACAGGTTATTCCGAATGTAGGTAATATGGGAGAGTTTGTACGAGATTATGATGAAGGACGTATCAAAGGTATAAAAGATGCTCAGAAAGATTGGAAGAATGTGATAAAGAAAGATGAGTTGGATAAGGATCCAAACAATCCAAGCCATAATGAAAATTACTACGAGTGGCTTAGAGGTAAGTTAGCTGGTACTGCCACTCCAAGGCCATATTTATACAAATTTACTGAGGATAAGGAAGCCGCAAATGCAATTCAAGTTAGAAGAATGAAAGGACAAATAGAAGGAAGAGAAATGGATCATCAAGCAAAGATAGAATATGATCAGAGGATAATTGAGAGTTTGATAGACGAGGCAGATGCTTCATTAAAGAGATTGGAGTGGCTTGACACTTTTGTTAAGGAAGCCATAGATACAGGGACGTCATTGACTGACGATCAGAGGGGTCAGTGGATTAGGAAAGCATTGATGTCAGCCCATGTAGCCATTCAGTCCGCCCTTCGAAGGGCCAAGAAGGCACAAGATGATAGAGAGCAGATTTCTGTTCGTGGAGTGGACTTTTCTGATTATTGCATTTACTTTAAAAAAGCCTTGTAATCCCACTTGGGAAAAATACTAATAATGAAAAGCACTGGAATTTTATTTTTTGGGAACAATACATTTGTTTTATATATGGTACAATTTTGCTTCATACGCTAGTACCCTTGGAGCAACGAGGTATAAGAAAGCAAATTATATATTGTCTAAATGCTTATGTGATATAACTGCTTTGTGTGAAAATCATATATATTGTTGAAAACTATTGATGCGCCCACATTCCGGTCACTACCTAAAAGAAAAACCAAAAACAAATTTAGCCCCACTTTTAAAAGGTTGATTTGCTAATAGGAAATGGAAACTCCAGACAGCATGAGTGCGACTTCTCCTTACGTCAACCTAGTCAGTGACGATGAGGACATGGAAGCAACAAGTGAGAAAAATCGATAATGGGATGATAGAATGGCCCTAGCCACTACTAGAATGAAAGAAGCCGTCCAAACCACTAAGGCAGCCAATGAGAAAATGAAAGAAGAAAAAACCCTCTTGGCTTATGTTGAGGAACTAACAAAGTAACACCCCGCCAATCGGGTGACGCAGAGAAAGACACCTGAAGCACCACTTGGGAGTTATGTCCCACTCAGTCAACAAGAAAGGCTTGACCCCATACCATATGGAGACGACGAACTACTTATCCCTAATTTGAAAGTCTATGGAAACCCGCACGAATCTCAACTCGAAGAACCTCCAGTTTCATGCACAATTATTCCCAAGGGCAAAAGATCGCACAATTGGGGTACGCCAATAGAGTTGTCTAAACAAAAACTCCTGGAGACTTTGGGGAGCTATGGAGTGTATGCACAAAGCCCAAATCTGTTGCCACCATGCGGTCCTTCTATGATTTACAAGAAATGCCACTACCACCGAAGTCAGTCAGGACATACCGCCAATGAGTTTGGAGCATTGGAAAGGAAGCTTATCCAATGGATTGACCAAGTGAGAATTAGCCAACTATGGGGACCCCACTCTCTCTTGACTCATGACCAAGGAAGAAATCATCCAGAAAGAATATCAAAGGTTAGGTTCTGGAGAAGCGACTTTTCCAAATTCGAAGAGTCATACGCCAGGATTCACTCCCTACTATGTAGTGTGAAGAAGATAAGAGCAGTGCCACAAACCTATCAGGGTCGCCCGGGATCCCCAAAAGAAAGAGTTTGCCTGTATCATTATGGCCGCCCTGGCCACGACATTGAAGAATGTGTGAATTTCAAGCTTGACCTGGAACGCCTCGTGAATGAAGGCCATGTTTGGATTGTCGCGGGAAGACAAGGATAGAAAATGAAGATGAAGAAGACAATGAAGGCTTTCTCAGTACGGTTGGGTAGAAAAACATAAGTATCCCATTACTGCTTTCAATAAGATAGAGTATCCTTTTCCCTTTTTATGTAAACGGAACCACGCCGACCTGATGTCCCGTGGGGATACGTGGGAAGCTTACTTAAAGCCTGGTCAGGGTAGAAAAACTAAGTCTCGGGTAGCATAGGAAAAAACCTTTTCTGTGCATGCCTGAACTACGGATGGACCTGATTTCCTTTTGGTGGGATACGTAGGCAGTCTATTTAAGACTCCGTCCTTTTATAATAAAAATCTAAATCCCCGTTAGTATAGGATGGGTAGAAGCAAATCAACCATACAAACCACTTACCAAAGAAATCAATATCCCAAAAATACAAAAAGACCGAGATACCCTTGGAATGTGAATCAATCAAGAGTTGAAATAAAATGTATGATTCTATGTGCTATGAACTGCAAACAACGTGATATTTTGTGTTTCGTACTCAAACCTAACTAGGGAGCTTTTGAGTTGTCTTCTCTTATAGGCAGCGGTCGATTCGTTGGCACCAGTCACTCGATCTAAAGCTATTCTAGCGTCCTTAAACCCTCAAGTAGAAAACATGCCTGAAACTTTAGCACCGAACAAAACTACTTTAGTCGAAGGTACCCCAAAAGCTGGCATAGCTGGAATGCCTTTGGAAGTGGCTGTTAGCCTGCTGATGAGGCAATTAGCTGAAGCTAGAGAGGAAGTGGGCCGCCTGAGGGCCGAAAAATAAAACACTACTAATGTTGAGGCTAGGAAACCTCCACCCACTTTCCTAAATATGGATTTACCAATTTTTGACCATTTCTTGCTAACCCAGACTAGGGCTACTTTTCAATCTCCACTATGCCAAAATACCACCCATGTGGGGAATTTCTCCCACCAAACCCCAGCTTTTTAAACAATTGCTCATGTTATAAACGCAAATGCTCATCAAGCCCCTCAGGCAACAGGAATTCGTGTGATTCACCCCATGCAACCAAATGTCACTTTCATAACCATGTCACCCATATTGACTCTTCGCCAGAATTGGATAACATGGAAATATTCTTTGAAGCAAGAATAGACAAGATCGAGAAGAAGATGGGGAAGAAAATTGCTGAACTGGAACATGGCTCTAAAAAGAAAGAGGGGTTAAGATACTCTGACTTGTGTATACATCCAAACCTGGGTCTTCCAGAAGGCTTCAAAATTCCCAAATTTGATCACTTCAATGGGTTAGGAAATCCCAGGACCCACTTGAGGGCTTACTACGACCAGTTGGTTGGAAATGGCAGAAATGAAGCCTCGCTCATGAGGTTGTTTAGTCGAAGTCTGTCAGGAACAACTATGGAATGGTTTATCTCATACGACATTAGCGGATGGAAAACATGGGAATAAATGGCAGGTTCCTTCATGGAAATATTCCGATTCAATGTGAAAAATGTGCCTGATCGCTTCTCATTGGAGAAAATTCATCAGAAATCGACCGAAACCTACCGAGAATATGCCAGTCGCTGGAGAGACGAAGCAGCGCGTGTGCAACCACCTATGACTGAAGCTGAGCTGGTAGCCGCTTTCATATGGTACCAAGAAACTGACTACTTTGACAAAATGATAACTATGAAAGGGAGTTCCTTTGCGGATTTAGTCGCCATTGGGGAAGATATCGAAGATGGCCTCAAGACCGACAGGATTGTTAGCGTAATAAACAGTACAAGTGTGTCTTGTGCCATAGGTGGCAAAAAATAAAAGAGAAGATATAGCCTATGTTTCTAGAATTACTAGCCAAAAAAGCCGAGGAAAAGAGATGACCCACAAAAATCCAGATAACTACCAATCACCTCCACCAACCAACTATATAACCACTCTACCCCAATATAGCCCAATGGCTGTGTGCTACACACAACCTGGCTACCAAGCTTCAACCAAATTATCAAACACCAGCACCAAGCAACCGAGATCCACGACCAAATTATCTAATGCCAGTACCCAATAACCAAGCTCCACAAAAGCAGACTTTCCAAAACCAGCCTCCGCCAGCAAACTATGAGGCACCCCAAAAGAAACCCATGAGAACATTCACTCATTTGCTAGAATCAAGGACTAGTTTATTTATCAAGCTAAGAGACGCCGGGCGAATGAGCACTGTTCCACCAAAACCTGCTAATCCCACGGATCGATGGTACAGGCCGAATTTCACTTGCGCCTACCATTCTAACCAAGTTGTCCATGCCACCGAATATTGCATAAACCTAAGGCACAAACTACAGGATATGATTAACAATCATTAGCTTATCCTGGAACCAACAGCTCCGAATGTGGACACAAATCTGCTCCCAAAGCATGGAGGAAACCAAATTCACATGATAGAAATAGGTGACGAATGGGAAGAGAGCCCGACGATAATTTTTCTAGATATTGAAGGGTGAGAACGCACAGTCGCCTCGTTGTCTTTACAGGAGTGAAAAGAAGTATTAATCCCTTTGACAAATGAGTGTAATCTGTTGTAGCCAAAAGAGAGCCTTTCGTGCTCAAATACCCCTCGACAGTCGCTCGAATTCATAATGAGCCATTCATACTCAAAACATCAGGACCAGTTGAGAATACACCCTTTGTGATCAAAACGCCACACCAGATGATGATCAATAAAGAAAAAGAGATAGCTGATGTGGTTCAGGGTATGACCAGGTCAGGAAGGTGTTATGCCCCAAAAGAACCTGTGCTCGAACGCGAAAACCCTCAAAAAAGACCAATCACCAAGGGTGAAGCTGAAAACTTCTGGAGGCAAATGCTAGTCAATGATTATTCGATCGTTGAGCACCTGGATAAGACTCCTACCAGGATATCGGTAATGTCCCTGCTACTCAGTTCATCTCAACATCGCTTAGCTTTAATGAAAGCCTTGGATGAAGTCCAAATACCCGCCGGCACTACAAGTGAAACATTGGCCGAAATTGTGGGGTATGTTGTGCGAGCACATACACTATCATTTTCTGATGACGAATTAACAAAGGAAGGGAAGTCCCACATTAAAGCCCTGCACATAACAATCAATTGTCGTGACAAGATTATTCCCCAAGTGCTGATTGACGGCGGAGCTGGGTTGAATGTATGCCCTGTGACGACTCTGAAAAAACTCGAGTATGATATTGGCAAGATCCGTCAGAGTTGAACCAACGTAAAAGCTTATGATGGCATGACCAACGACCCAATTAAAGAAATAGATCTACACACACAAATAGGCCCCGTAGAGTTTGTAGTGGGATTCATTATCATGGACATCAAAATAGGCTATAACCTTATTGGGTCGACCATGGTTGTACACCGCCGGGGTTGTAGCATCTTCGTTACACCAATCTCTCAAATTCATATGGGATGATCAAGAAGTCATGATTCACGGCAAAGGAAGTGTCCACAACTATCCGAATAACTCTATACCAGTCATAGAGAAGTCACCAGTTGGTGCTGATTTTCACACTGTTGAATTAGGCATGATAAGTCGTAGAGGATATGATGAAGATATCCCTATGCTGCTAGTCTACAAAATGGTCACTACAACTATGATAAGGAGTGGGTATAAGCCCGGGAAAGTTCTAGGAAAGAACTTACAAGGAATCAGAGAAATAGTAAGTATCAAACATGGGAAGTATCGATTTGGGGTTGGATACAAGCCATGTGAGGCAGAAGAAGAAGAAGCAGAATATGGGCAGAGAGGTCCCGTTAAAATGAGAAAGTCGTTCCCTCATCTATACCAGTCCTTCATAGCATGCCCATTGGGTCACAACAGCGAGGATCCTGAAGAGGGTTTAAGGATGTTGTTTTGGGAAGAAGAATGTGCAACCATCATTGAAGAATGTTTTGAAGCATTAGATATTTACCATGTTGAACCAGGAAAGACAATAAGCGGATGGACTTCTACCCGGTTGTTCACTTTGCGGTAGAAAGAATGCTCATTTTCAGAAAAAATAGCGAAAGTCGGCTTTGAGGCCCGGCTTATCGCCTTTTCATGTTTTTTACTTACGTGTTGTTTAATAACGAAAATGGCTCAATGTTCCATTCCTAGTCAGGATCACATTTTGTATCACTCTTTTAAATTTCAATGAAAACGCCTCAAAGTTTATAATAAAGATAAAATCGTTTTACTATACCTATATAAATATATATACATATAAATTATATATAAATACGTAGTTAAAATTGCTTTTACATGATTAATAACCATGTTATTTTGTTTTACAGTAATAATACAAAGGCCACGAATAATGTCATGACATATTACGAAACAAGTAAAAACGACGACGAACAAAATAATGATCAAGAAGAAGGGATAACTGAATCGGAAGGGTTAATAGATGTCGAAGAAGAATACGAGAACAGACCAACGCCAAATCTAGAGGAAACAGAGGCAGTTAATCTTGGAAATAAAGAGTTGGTTCATGAAACTAGAATAAGTGTGCACGTGACAAAAACTGAAAAAGAAGGATATCGGAGTCTGCTGAAAGAGTATGAAGATGTCTTCGCTTGGTCATATGCCGATATGCCGGGTTTGAGTACGAATATTGTTGCCCATAGGTTGACGATCCTTGAAGGATTTTCCCTGGTAAAACAGAAAATCAGGCAGCCTAAGCCTGATGTCAGCATTCATATCAAAGAAGAAGTAGAAAAACAGATTCAGTTGGGGGTTGTTGAAGTGACACCGTACCCGACATGGTTGGCAAACATAGTCCCAGTACCAAAGAAAGATGGGAAAACAAGGATCTGTGTGGATTATCATGATCTTAACCACGCTAGCCCAAAGGATAATTTCCCACTCCCGAACATTCACATACTCATTGATAACTGCGCCAAGCATGAGGTCTAATCTTTTGTGGATTGCTACGCGGGCTATCATCAGATACTGATGGATGAAGAAGATGCTCCAAAGATGGCATTCATCACACCGTGGGGAGTGTATCATTACCAGGTAAGGCCTTTTGGGCTCAAGAATGCCGACGCTACTTACATGAGGGCGATGATCGCCATTTTTCATGATATGATGCATAGAAAGATTGAAGTGTATGTGGATGACGTCATCATCAAATCCCGAGTGGGTGAGGACCACCTCAAACATTTAAGAAGATTCTTTAACAGACTCCGCAAGTACAATTTGAAGTTGAATCCTACAAAATGCACATTTGGAGTGCCTACTGGATAATAACTAGGATTCGTAGTCAGTCGTCGTGGTATTGAGTTAGATCCCACAAAGATCAAAGCAATCCAAGAACTCCCACCGCCAAGAATGAAGAAAGAGGTCATGAGTTTCTTAGGAAGGTTGAATTACATTAGACGCTTCATCGCCCAGTCCACCGTAATCATAGAAAACAATCCTCAAACTCCTCAAGAAAGATTCTCCAACTAAATGGACGAAAGACTGTCAGAAAGCCTTTGACACAATCAAGAGATACCTGTCAAATCCACCCGTTTTGGTCCCACCAACGCCGGGAAGTCCTTTGCTGCTATACATGTCAGTATCGAAAAATGCTTTTGGGTGCATGTTAGCACAAAATGACCAAACCGGCAAGAAAGAGAGGGCTATCTATTACATCAGTAAGGAGTTCATACCCTACGAATACAGATATTCCTTGGTAGAAAAGACGTGTTGCGCTCTGACTTGGGTGTCTCAGAAGTTAAGGCATTATATGGCCGCATACACGACTCATTTGATCTCAAGAATGGCCCCTCTAAGGTACATCTTTCGCCAGCCTATGCCCCTAGAGAAATTGTCCAAATGGCAAATGCTATTAAGTGAGTTCGACATTCAATACGTCGCAGAGAAAACAGTTAAAGGGAAAGCATTGGCAGATCTACTGGCAGGAAGCCTGGTAGATGACAATCCCGTACCTCTATGGACTTACTTCCCGGATGAAGAAATAATGATAATTGAGTGTCACGACCCAACCGGAGGGCCGCGACGGGCACCCGGTGCTAACCCACCCGGGCACCTCTTATCATACTTTCACATTTATATCTAGGTGAGCCACATAGCTAAATCATACTTTCCATCCATTATTCATACTAATCCCATTGGGCAACAATACATACACACACACATATATATATATATATATATATATATATATATATATATATATATATATATATATATATATATATCACCGTCAATAACAATGCCCATATCAAGGTACATGAGCCGACGAGGCTAATAAAATGATATCCCAAAATATAGGCCGACAAGGCCAAATACATCTAACCATATACACATATCTACAAGCCTCTAAGGAGAGTATGTCATATCATATAGGCGGGACAGGACCCCACTATGCCCATAAATATGTACACAAAAGAATAAATACCAAAAGTTGTAGCTCTGAATGAAATGGAGCTCCGCTATGTAGTCCCTGAGTAATAAAGCTATGGATCAAGCCTGTCTCCATGGCCACCTACGGGCATGACTGTTACACCTTGGAAAATTTCCCGTTAACGTACAGTGAATAGGCTAGCGAAGAGCACGACGTATACGATGTTTTGATAAGTAAGAAATAGCATTTGACAATTTTAATCGAAATTTTAAAGACATTTGAGGTGAGGGAGGAAGGTTGTCAAGGAAACCAAGGGATATGTTAAGTGTCGGGTAAGAATTATGAGCGACAAGTTAATGATGGCGTAATGATGTCTTAGGGAAGAGTGATAATGTCCTTTACATTGGTATTGAGGTGTTAAACAAGTATCAAGAATGTTCCATAAGGATTGGAGATCAAACGAGTCAACGAGAATGAGTTCGGATGAACTGGGCATTATACGGCCCAACATACTGGCCGTATAAATTATATTGGCCATATAATCAGCCCAGAATGACACACCTCATTGGACCAGATCTACGACCAGACATACGGTCGGTATAAATTATACGGACCGTATGTTGGTCCGTAGAATCTGGTCGGGACAAATTTAAAATGATATAAGGACCTCTCTCTCTCATTAATTCATTTCATTCCACTTCCCCACACCTCAAGAATCCTCTAGAACTCTCTCCATCATTCATCCACAAGAACCTAAGAGAAATTGATGATCAACTTAATCAAACCCACCAAACCAAGTGTATGAAACGTATCAAAGTTTATCTAAGCCAAGAAATCCCGAAGGAAGTGGACTAGGGTTTTTCTGCAAGAAGAGAATTCCCACTCAAGGCTTATTCTTCCATTATCTAAGGTGAGTTTTATGATCATTCCTTGTTTTTTAAGGTGTTGAAAGTTAAAAACACTTGGATTATAGAAAGATGTAGAAAATGGGTCATAAATGTGGGAATAGTGTCATTGTTGGGTAAAGGCTAGGATTGAGTCATGATTATCGATATGTTGTGATTGTAAGTATGTTATGAACGACATTTAGAACATAGAATAAGTATTATATGTGAGAAAATGCAATAATAAACTATGACCATGATTATGGAGAAATTGGAGTGAAATTGTGAAATGTGGGTAATATAGATGAATGATGATTGTTACCTATTATATTGTAAATGTTGTTATGGATGTTTGGGAGTTGATATATGATATGGAGAAAGTCGTAGAAACAAAGGAAATGCTGCTCAATTTTCTTTTGCTTTAGTAAGCACGTTTAAGTAATCGATTAGCTAATGTTAATGTGTATTTTCTTGAAGGTAGAAACGTGAGCATTGAAGGAGAAAAAGCAAGCGATAGATTAGTTAAACGAAAAAGGTATGTGAGGCTAGTCCTTTCTTTCTATGGCATGAATCCGATGGCATGATTTTTCCTTCTTTTCCATGAATCCTCTACATCCCGGAAAGCTAAGAGTCTATGTTCATGAATAGCCAAATGAGATAAGAGATACATTACGAGACCAATAATGATGGTGATGAGCTTAAGTCTAAAGATTCTAGAGTTCATGATATGATGTTCCTATAAAGTTAATGATGTTGTTTATTGTATACACTCACCTTATATACTATTTCCTTCAAGGTGAGGTAGAATACTCATAAATGCTCCATAATGGAGTCAGGGGTTCACGACCTTAGGTCACCTCGATAAAGTATAGTTGTCTTTGAGTTTCTACGCATGCATTATGATGAGTACAGGTTGATGATATTACACCGCACCTATATAGCCGGGCAGACACCGCTAACGCGGGCAGCGTATACACTATGTCTAGATGGCATGGGCAGACACCACTAGTGGGCGGCATGAGATGGTACCCCGGACGTGGGAGGCCTGGACGCATGCTAATGATTATCACACCGTACCTATATGGTCGGGCAGCTTATACATATATGCATACATGATATGATGATGGTTATGAACTAAGCCAACATGCAATATTTCTTTTATAGTTGACATTCAGTTACAAATTGCTCCTTATTTGACGCTTCCTTTATCTCATTGACGTATTAATATTACTTATGCCTCTCATACTCAGTACAATGTTCGTAGTGACGTCTGCTTTCTTTGGACGCTGTGTTCATGCCCACAGGTAGACAGGGAGGTGATCCGAACTCGTAGAAGTCATCAGCAGATCTACAGGAGTACTCCATTATTCCGGAGGTGCTATTTGGTTGATTCTTTTGTGTGTGTGTATATATATATATATATATATATATATATATATATATATATATATATATATATATATATATATATATATGTATTTTGGGCACGATGGGGTCTTCTCCCATCCCTATGTTTAGTACTCTAGTAGAGGCTCGTAGATACGCATGTGTGGGTAGTATGGTCTCACAATGTTACTATTGTATATGTTTATGTTATTTTGATAGCCGAAGGGATTATGTATATAAAAGTAATTATGTTTCCAAACGAAAAATGATTTTTCTATGATTTGAGCATGAACTTGATAAAAGAACGCTTAATGAGTATGATAAGTAAAGGAATGAGTGGTGCTCGATGGTTAGCCCCGGGTACCCATCACGGCCCCTAGTCGAGTCGTGACAAAAGTGGTATCAGAGCAGTTCAGTCCTAGGAAGTGTCTACGAGCCGTGTCTAGAGTCTTGTTTATGGTGTGTTGCGCGCCACACTAATAAATAGGAGGCTACGGGGCATTTAGGAAAAATGACCATCTTTCATATTAAGAGATCGTGCGATAGAGCTTTGTTATAAGATTTTCTCCTCTTAACAGTGTGCTATGATTTCAGAAATGCCGCCAAAGGGAAAAGCTACAGCCGCCCAAAAGGGTAAGACTACAATGAAAAAGTGGGTAGAAAGGGAGCCGCCAATGAACGTAGAAGAGGGTGAATCACATAATGAGGCTCCATCTAATGCTTCTTCCACCCCACCTATTACAGAGGGACAAGAAGGGGCTTCAGCTCCGGCTCCTACGCCTCTAGTTCTCCCACCGGCTACTTCGGGTCAACAAATGACTGAGGCCATCCATTTATTAAGGCAGCTAGTTGCCGCCCAGGCACAGCGGTAGACTGCAGGTTCAAGTGATTGGGAAGCTAGTACTAGAGCTCGGGATTTTATGAGTTTGAATCCTCCGGAGTTTTTCGGGTCAAAGCGGGATGAAGACCCGCAAGGTTTTATTGATGAGATGCTGAGAACATTGAGGATTATTCATGCCTCCGAAACTGAATCTGTGGAGTTGGCATCTTATAGACTCCGAGACGTGGCAGTATTGTGGTACAATAATTGGCTAGCATCAAGAAAAGAAAATGCGCCTCCTCCCGTGTGGCAAGAAAATGTAGATGCTTTCATCCGCCACTATTTGTCACCCGAGGTCCGCCGAGCTAGAGCGGATAGGTTCTTAAATTTAAAGCAAGAAAATATGAGTGCCCGGGAATACAGCCTTCAGTTTAATTCATTGGCTAGGTATGCCCCGACTATTGTGGCCAATATGGGAGATAGGGTACACAGGTTTGTGAGTGGATTAGGACCATATTTATTTAAGGATTGTTTGACGGCTTCGTTGTAAGATGAGATGGATATTTCCCAAATACAAGCCCATGCCCAGAATTTAGAAGGACGACAACCTCCGCAAAGGGGTGATCGTGATATCCATAGGAGGCAAAGTAAGAGGGCCAGATCTATGGGAGGCAGGAAGTGATTATAGAGGGGGATCAAGGCAGACACATTCTAGACACTCAGGCCAGTCGGTGACTAGTGCACCTCCACGATTTACTGGTAAGAGATTTGATCGCTCTTTTTGTTCCGGACAGGGTTAGAGTTCAAGGGCCTCAGATTCTCAATTTGGGGGAGCTTATAGCCAGAGAAGACCCCCAGTACCGCGATGCAGCCAGTGCGGTAGATTGCATTCCAGACAGTGTCACCAAGGTTCAGGTGCTTGCTATGCCTGTGGCCAGGTTGGGCAAATGATGCGAGATTGCCCGTCGATGAGTGGTAGAATTGGGGTTCAGCCCACAGGATCAGTGGCTGGTTCATCTTCAGTGCGCCCGGTAAGGCAGACTCCCCAGATTTCATTAGGTCAAGGTAGAGGCAGAGGGGGAGCATCTACTTCAGGGGCCACTCAGCCCCGTGCGAATGCTTTAGCTGGACGACAGGATCTCGAGTCCTCCCCAGATATGGTTGCAGGTACATTATCTGTATTTTCCCATGATGTGTATGGATTGATAGATCCGGGTTCCACCTTGTCTTATATTACTCCATATGTTGCGGGTAGTATTGGGGTGAAACCTGAGCCAATTAAACCTTTTGAGGTATCTACTCCGGTTGGTGATCCCGTGATAGCTAGACAAGTGTATAAAATTGTGTAATTGTGATATGCGACCGCCAGACAAAAGTTGATTTAATTGAGCTGGAAATGTTAGATTTTGATGTGATTATGGGTATGGATTTGTTGGCCTCATGTTATGCTAATGTTGATTGTCGGATGAAAATAGTTCGATTCCAATTTCTAGGAGAGCCCGTGCTTGAATGGAAGGGTAATACAGCATCTCCAAGAGGTAGGTTTATTTCCTACATTAAAGCAAGGAAGATGATAGCTAAATGCTATATTTATCAGCTAGTCCGAGTTCATGATACCAAAGCAGAGTCGCCAACTTTCCGATCCGTTCTGGTAGTGAGTGAATTTCCAGATGTATTTCCCGATGAACTTCCAGGCCTTCCTCCAGAAAGATAGATTGATTTCGCTATTGATGTGTTGCCGGACACCAAGCCTATTTCTATTCCTCCTTATCGAATGGTTCCGGCAGAATTGAAAGAGCTAAAGGTACAGTTGAAAGATTTGCTTTAGAAGGGGTTTATTAGACCTAGTTCATCACCGTGGGGAGCACCAGTCTTGTTCGTGAGAAAGAAAGACGGTTCCCTAAGAATGTGTATCGATTATAGACAGTTGAATAAGGTGACAATAAAGAACAAATATCCTCTCCCAAGGATTGATGATTTGTTTGATCAACTACAAGTTGCCAAGTGGTTTTCTAAAATAGACTTGAGGTCGGGTTATCATCAAGTGAGAGTTAGAGAAGAAGCTATTCCTAAAACAACTTTCAGAACGAGATATGGCCATTATAAATTCCGGGTGATGTCGTTTGGGTTGACTAATGCTCCGGCGGTGTTCATGAATTTGATGAATAATGTATTCAGGCCTCTCTTGGATTTATTCGTAATAGTGTTCATTGATGATATTCTGGTATACTCTCGCACAGAATCAGAACATGCAGATCATTTACGTATTGTTCTTGGAATTCGTCGAACCCGAGAATTATATGCAAAATTTTCAAAGTGCGAGTTTTGGCTGAATTCAGTGACATTTCAGGGTCTTGTTATTTCAGATGATGGCATTCGAGTTGATACTCAGAAAATTGAAGTTGTGAAGACTTGGCCAAGGCCTCCGACGCCTATAGAAGTTCGTAGTTTTCTGGGATTGGTAGGTTACTACGGAAGGTTCGTAGAGGTATTTTCCTCTGTTTCAGCCCTATTGACGAAGCTAACCCAGAAGTCAGTTAAATTTCAATGGAATGATGCTTGTGAACGCAATTTCCAAGAGTTGAAGGACAAACTAACCTCAGCCCCAGTCTTAACACTTCCAGAAGGGCCAGATGACTATGTTTTGTACTGTGATGCTTCCGGTGTTGGGTTAGGATTTTTGTTAATGCAGCACGGTAGAGTCGTTGCTTATGCTTCGAGACAACTGCGGAAACATGAAAAGAACTATCCAACTCATGATCTTGAATTGGTTGCAGTCATTCATGCATTAAAAATGTGGAGACATTACTTGTATGGTGTGCATGTCGATATTTATACAGATCACAAGAGTCTTCAATACATTTTCAAACAAAAGGAGTTGAATCTGCGGCAGAGGCGGTGGTTAGAATTATTGAAAGATTATGATGTGAGCATTTTATACCGCCCCGAAAAAGCAAATGTAGTAGCTGATGTGCTTAGCCGCCGATCAATGGGCAGCCTATGTGAAGTTCCTCCGAAAAAGAAATAGATGATTCATGTACTCCACCTAATCTTGGAGTACGTGTGATTGATTCAGGTGGTGCAGGAATCAATATTGATGATCCCACAGTTTTTGTCCCTGAATATGGAAGTGAAAGAGCGACAATATGAAGATCCTCAGTTGAGCCATTATAGAGACGTAGTTTATGAAAAAGAGAAGTCCCCATTTGAAACTTCTATTGATGGAATTCTTAGATACCGAGGCAGGCTATGTGTTCCGAATGTCACAGAATTGCGCCGTCGAATTCTAGAAGAAGCTCATTATTCTCGGTATTCATTTCACCCAGGTGCAACAAAGATGTATCATGATCTCAAGTTGATATATTGGTGGGATGGCATGAAGAGAGACATAGCAGAATTTGTAGCTCAATGTCCAAAATGCCAGAAAGTCAAAATCGAACATCAAAAGCCAGGAGGATTATTGCAAGCAATGGAAATCCCTACTTGGAAATGGGAAGTAATCAACATGGATTTTATCGTGGGTTTACCTCGTTCTCAAAGCAAGTATGATTCCATATGGGTGATTGTGGACAGATTGATGAAAGCAGCTCATTTTCTCCCAGTCAGAACCACATACTCAGCAGAAGATTATGCGAGGTTGTATCTCAAAGAAATTTTGCGACTCCATGGCATTCCAATATCCATTATCACAGATAGAGGAGCACAATTTACAACCAAGCTCTAGAAATCTTTCCAAGAAGGTCTAGGTACCCAAGTAATGCTTAGCACGGCATTTCATCCGCAAACTGATGGACAAGCCGAACGTACTATTCAGACCTTGGAGGATACGCTAAGAGCATGTGTTCTAGATTTTGGTGGTAGTTGGGATGATCACTTACCTCTGATTGAATTTGCATATAACAATAGCTATCATTCCAGTATCCAAATGGCTCCGTAAGAATCCTTATATGGGAGGAAGTGTAGATCCCCAATTGGATGGTTTGAAACAGGAGAGGTACAGCTAATAGGCCCTGAATTGATTCAGCAAGCGGTAGAAAAAGTCAAGGTTATCCGAGATCGACTATTGACAGCCCAAAGGCGCCCAAAATCTTATGCGGACAACCGCCGGCGAGACTTAGAATTTCAAATTGATGACTGGGTATTCTTGAAGGTGTCGCCAATGAAAGGGATGATGAGATTTGGCAAAAAAGGGAAGTTAAGTCCTCAATACATTGGACCCTATAAAATTATCAGCAAGTTGGGTCAGGTAGCTTACGAGTTGGACTTGCCTTCAGAGCTTGAATCAGTCCATCCAGTTTTCCATGTCTCAATGCTCTGCAAGTGCGTTGGAGATCATACGAGAATTGTCCCAATAGATGATGTTCAAGTGACCGAAAAGCTAGCATATGAGGAAATGCCCATTGCCATATTAGATAGGCAAGTACGGAGACTTCGAAATAAGGAAGTAGCTTCAGTTAAAGTCTTATGGTGGAATGACAACCGAGAGGAACTTGGGAAGCAGAAGAGAGTATGAAGTCCAGGTACCCGCCCTTATTCCATCCCCCAGAAGAGACCTAAGATGAAACACCAAGAGTATGAGGTATGTATGTTTTCTTCTATGCATATGGATCACGTGTGGCCAAACTTATATTGTTATTGTGTTGTGGCCCAGTGAGGCAATGTTATTTTGGATTGTTGTGACAGGATGGTAGTGCCATATTAACGGGGAAACTCTGGCGAAATTTTCGTAGAATTCCCGAGTGTTTAACATTCGAGGACGAATGTTCCAAAAGGGGGGGGGGAGAATGTTACACCTTGGAAAATTTCCCGTTAACGTACAGTGAATAGGCTAGCAAAGAGCACGACGTATACGATGTTTTGATAAGTAAGATTGTAGAAAGATATAGAAAATGGGTCATAAATGTGGGAATAGTGTCATTGTTGGGTAAAGGCTTGGATTGAGTCATGATTATCGATATGTTGTGATTGTAAGTATGTTATGAACAACATTTAGAACATGGAATAAGTATTATATGTGATAAAATGCAATAATAAACTATGACCATGATTATAGAGAAATTGGAGTGAAATTGTGAAATGTGGGTAATATAGATGAATGATGATTGTTGCCTATTATATTGTGCATGTTGTTATGGATGTTTGGGAGTTGATATATGATATGGAGAAAGTAGTAGAAACAAAGGAAATGCTGCCCAATTTTCTTTAGCTTTAGTAAGCACATTTAAGTAATCGATTAGCTAATGTTAATGCGAATTCTCTTGAAGGTAGAAACGTGAGCATTGAAAAAGAACAAGCAAGCGATAGATTAGTTAAACGAAAAAGGTATGTGAGGCTAGTCCATTCTTTCTATGGCATGAATCCGATGGAATGCTTTTCCTTCTTTTTCATGAATCCTCTACATCCCGGAAAGCTAAGAGTCTATGTTCATGAATAGCCACATGAGATAAGAGATACATTACGAGCCCAATAATGATGATGATGAGCTTAAGTCTAAAGATTCTAGAGTTCATGATATGATGTTCCTATAAAGTTAATGATGTCGTTTATTGTATACACTCACCTTATATACTATTTCCTTCAAGGTGAGGCAGAATACACATAAATGCTCTATAATGGAGTTGGGGGTTCACGACCTTAGGTCACCTCGATAAAGTATAGCTGTCTTTGAGTTTCTATGAATGCATTATGATGAGTAAATGTTGATGATATTACACCGCACCTATATGGCCGGGCAGACACCGCTAAGGCGGGCAGCGTATACACCATGTCTAGATGGCATGGGCAGACACCACTAGTGGGCGGCATGAGATGGTACCCCGAACGTGGGAGGCCTGGACGCAGGCTAACGATTATCACACCGTACCTATATGGTTGGGCAACTTATACATATATGCATACATGATATGATGATGGTTATGAAGTAAGCCAGCATGCATTATTTCTTTTATAGTTGACAGTCAGTTACAAATTGCTCCTTATTTGATGCTTCCTTTATCTCATTGACGTATTATTATTACTTATGCCTCTCATACTCAGTACAATGTTCGTACTGACGTCCGTTTTCTTTGGACGCTGTGTTCATGCCCACAGGTAGACAGGGAGGTGATCCGGACTCGTAGAAGTCATCAGCAGATCTACAGGAGCACTCCATTATTCCGGAGGTGCTATTTGGTTGATTCTTTTGTGTGTGTGTGTGTATATACATATATATATATATATATATATATATATATATATATATATATATATATATATATATATATATATATATATATATATATATGTATTTTGGGAACGACGGGGTTGTCACGATCCAAACCGATGAACCGTGACAAGTACCCGACCATTGCTGGTCAAGCACTTCTGTGCCTACATTTAGTTCTCACTGACTATCCTGGGCCCATCCCTAATTTGTAACTGATCTATGCTGTCTCCCTAACAATCAACATAAGAGATACTGTACCGGGAACTCATGGCCAACACGTACATATTGACATAAGTATTGAGACTAACAGCGCATGCCGATTTGGCCGCTACATATATACTGTACAACAAAATGAGCGCCGACGAGGTTGCCTAATATCATGGCTACATATCACTGTCTACAGACCTCTATGGAGTACAAATTCTAGAAATGACAGGACAAGGCCCTGCCGTACCCATATATGTACATAACCGAATAGCATACTAAAGGTGGTGTAGCTCCGGATCAATGGAGCGTACTAACTGCTGCTGAGGAGAGGTCCTACTGCTGCGAATCGTCTGACTAGCTACTTGGTCCTGCGGGCATGAACGCAGCGTCCACAAGAAGGGATGTCAGTACGAATAATGTACCGAGTATGTAAGGCATGAATAGTAACATAGTAAGGAATATAAAGTATGAATAATAACAAAATGGAAATATAGAGCATATCGTGAGATAAAAGAGTAACCTGTACATGTGAGTGCCTCTTAGGGCGGATGCCATGCATGCTTAGCATTCTTTGAAAAACATTTCTTGTTCATGTATACAGAAAATAAAACATATCATGTTGTCGAGGCGTCGGCTCCGATCCATTTAGCCACATATGTCCCGCGTCCGGGATGATATCATATTACGCCAACTGATCAGGTGGCCATGCGTCTATAGCGCCAATCCCTTTTTCCCATATTCCCAATATACATATACATATATCATATAAGCAGCATGCATGAGAGCCCAAAGAAGGTCATGTATCTATCGGAGTGACATAAGGTCGGTAACCTCCGAATATATTATGGAATAATCATGATCGTCATATCTCACATTGAAGGAACAATTATTATAAGGTGAGACTATCAATGAAAAACAACATCAAGAGAAAGCATAGAATAATGTCATAAATCTCATAAGGCGTCAATTCATATACTTTGGAATCTCTAAAACTAGTCATCATCCATGAATAAGATTGAGAAATCAAGAAATAGCTCAACGTTCTTATATCGTTATTGAAATCGTAACCTTAGGACCTTTAAACACAGAATCCTCATCATCATAATCATCATAGGAAAACATTCTCATTCTTTTGGCATCATTGTCATCGTGATAAAAATATGTCCATCATTGTTGTCATAAAAGCTTACAAAATCATAACCCTCTAGTTTGGAAAAATTACGGACATTTTGGAAAACATTTACTGGTTATCGGGAAAGGAATCATGACTTGGGGTCATAAAAATCTAACCTTGAAAGCAAGGAGGCTATGAAAACATTTATGGAATTATAATCATAGGAATCATGCCTTTGAAAGAAAGGGACGAGCCTTAACATACCTATTCAACCTCCTATTGGCTACGCTTATGTATCCGAGCTCGTAAGTCTACATTTAAGAGGATTTACACTAACGTTAGCCTCTTTATCGCACACGTATTCCAAGTTTCAAATCAAACTATTCTATATTCTACCGAAAATGGGGCAGCATTTCCCCTGTTTTTATGCCCAGCCCGAATTCTCAATTTTAACAACCAACAACAACAATAACAATACCAATATCAATAACATCATTTCCCATAACAAAGCACTCCATAGAACAACCCACACGCTGTTTTCCAACTTTCATAACTAACCAACCCGTTATACAATTATTTAACCAAGCTATCTTCGTAAATAAGCCGATATCAACATAAATAGGAAAAGATTCATTCCTTTTTCTAGGTAATATTTCTAGATATTCACTCCTACACCTTGATCTTAAGCCACAACGCCTCAATACACAATTTTGTAATCGCAACTATACGCCATCTGGACCGGGATTTGGGAATTATACTTGGTTTTGGGCTAAATATTTGGTGTTGGAAAGTTGGGGAATTTTCTGGAACATTTGAGGAAGTTTTGGGTGTGTTTGGTAAAAAATGAGGGGGTCTCCCCCTTTAAATAGCGGTCCAGGTTCTGCTTGGACCGACTCAGAATTCCTTCTACGCGTTCGCGCTCCCTTTGGGCGCGTTCGCGCAGCCTTAATTTTTCTACCTGCGCCTTCATTCAGTAAAAAGGTCATAACGCTTGATTATGATATCGTCAAAGGGCCCACGACCTATGTTTGGAAAGCTAATTCAATTATATACAACTTTCGTTCTTGTTGTTTTTCCAAATTCCAAACTTATAATATCGTTTTGGCCCCTCCAAGTCAGATCATTCGAAAATGTTTCCTTAAATTGTCCTTTTGGAGGGCTTATGCCCATTTTTGGCTTAAGGGTCCTTCTTAGGACTTGCTCCACTTTCCATGTATTACTCATATATTTCTTCATATGTCCTTTATAAAACTCGGGCGTGTGGACCCCACTTAGCTTACAGCAACGAGGCTTTTCGGCAAGTGACATGAACCAATTGACACCATATGGTCTCCAAATGTCATATATATATTATTATTACACTCTTGTAATATAACCTTCGTCTCGTACCCGGGCCTCAAAATTGCTCAGCGCGTTCGCGCTGTGTTGGCCCTTGGTCTCCTGTGCGTTCACGCCACTCCCTGGCGCATTCGCGCAGACCATTTTCCTAGTCAGCCAGCCCAACTTGTAACGGCCATATCTCCTTACCCCGATGTCCTATTGAGGAGCAGTTTGTTGCATTGGAAACTAGACTTCCCGAACTTCACTTTAGACTTTTGTTTCACTTCAAAACTCTTAATATACTAGAACATATTATTTCTTCCAGTTAGACCAAAATTTTCGTACCAAAACTTGCCCAATTTTTCTTCAAGCCTCGGAAGCTTAATCTCCTTAGTTCACTAGTTTTCCAATCCTCCTATAACCTATTACGCGAACTCGGACTCTTATAATCGTAACACGAGCACCTATGATCTTGCATCTTCTTAACAATAACTCCGGTGTCTGCAATTGAATAGCTAATACCTAACGAATCTCAACGTACAGAAAATACGGGGTGTAACATCTTTCCCCCCTTAGAAACATTCGTCCTAGAATGTTGGAGTATTGCCAACCCACACACCATCTTTGATTCCTTAGAACCGTTATTCTTCCCTTAGGGTTCGATTACCGTTTGCTTAGACTATAACTTGGTGTAGTCTCTTCTCATCTTCCCTTAACTCTTTCATTGCCTTCAGTCAGCTTCATTCAATTCTTTGTCTTCATGTACATGGTCGAAAATTAACTAGCATCTCGCTCTTATTTTGTCTCCATTATTGTAGTCTTGACTTATCGTGCCATAACTATTCATCGGCGCGTAAGTACTCTCCCCCTTTTTTTATTCTCGCTCCTTGTTCCCTTGTTAGTGGGTAGCTACCTTTCTCTCTCTACGGCGCCCTCTTTGCGTTTACTCCTTCAGTGCCATTTCGGCTATCCTTTTTGTACCCGTTGATTTTAGATATACACTATATCGATTTTGTTTTGTAGTCCATTAGTCAGACCCTCTAATCCTTACATCCTTGTCGCCATCTCTTTTACCCTTACATTCCAAATATTTACCCAGCATAACTGTGTCACTAGTGAACCTAATGGTTATGTTCCTTTCTAAGGCCAGTTATATCATTATCCGAAATGTGTATATACGTAATGTTTCTTCGCCATTTATTATCCTTCGCAGTCCAGTTACACTTATGGAAAACTTATAATCCGAGTTCAACTAATTTTATAGCTCGCAACCTCTTTGAGCTCCTGCTACAACTTTTTCTTTACTTCCTTCCCTCACATCTATCAATACAATCCCAGAAGCATAGGCCTACGACAATTCTTCTATTATGACTCTCTTGCAACGCAAGTAGACATATCTTCAATTTCCTTGTATCGACAATCACTTCGTTAGTCATTATTCCCTATTGGCTTTCCGGTGTAACTTTCTTGCAATTGTAATTAGGCATAACTCTATGTTGGTGGTTCATATACTTCCCTAGTATATGCTTTCATGTTCAGGATACTTAGTGATCCATGAGATGGTTTCTAATATCCGGTGGTACAGTTTTCCTTTATTTCCATTCATAAGAGCAACGTTCTTTCTTTCCTTCAAAAATTTTCAAACTACCAATCGTTGTTCCTTTTATTACCATTGTCATTGTCATCCCCAGTTTCCTTTGGGTTCGTCATCCTCTCTAACACCCTTTGTGAATTTAGAAATGTCGTAGCTCATGTTGGCGTGAAGCATTCCCTTGAGTTTTCTTCCATACTTTCTTTCTATGTCTGCCTCATGGCACACTTATTTTCCGTTCGTTTCTGTTTCTTTCTGGTACCTTCCTGATATGGCGATACAACTCAAACTTTGACCTTGAGCTAATAAATTTCCTCCTCTGAAGCTTGAAAATGTCATAATTCCTTTTAAGTCTAATATAATATGTTCTTCCCCCCTTATTAAGGAGGTCCTTATACGCCCATAGCCTTCGAGTAACCGTCGTCTTCGATAATTATCTGTCGTCCTCCACGATCTTCTTAGGGCCGGGGTTCCGTCATCGTATGGTCTGACTTGTCTATCTTCTTGCTAGTTACAGTCTTGTATCCAATCGGAATACTTATAAGGGTTAGATCCAATTCGGATGCCTTCTTTTCCGTCTTTTCACACCTCTGTCTTTTTATGACTAACGGTTTTTCGGACCCGCAAGTTAATGGGGATATCGAGATTCACCACGTCCTTTATGAAGTCTTCGATTATACCTTACTCCTTGTTTTTCTATTCCCGACTTTTCTTATAACATATCTAGAATTCTTCTTAGCTTGAGTTGTTCTTCCATTCATGTCTATACCATACCATTTTATCAATATTTCGTACTCTTCCATCCACTACTAGTCCTTTCACCCATTTAGCTCACTTACTCATAATTCTTCTTAACTACGCGTTTGTGTTGCAGCTGCGCATCACAGTTTTTCGAGTGTCCTGCCACTTTTGCTCTTAGCACAGAATTCTTACAGTTTACACTCTCTCTATCCTCTATGATCGAATCTCTTGGTCTTCACATGAATTCCTATTCGATGTCATTAATTTTCTAATCAATTGTGTCGACTCGTCATCCTTGTTCTTTCCTCGATGAGTAATCGGTTTCCTACCGCCAACTAGGTAAAGTATCCTTCTTACTCCCATAGTTAAAGATTTCCTGTTACTTTGCTACTAACTGCTCTCCCTTTCTTTTCGATCAACCCATTAGTATACCTTCCCTATTTTCATCCTTAACCTTCCTTAGGTTCCTTCCTCCTTGAGCGCCTTTCTTCTCTCGTTATTTACAGTATTGACCCTGAAGTTCGTGAAATATTCCTTTAAACGTGCAAATCCGTTCTATTCTAAAGTCTTCTTTTCGGAAAGCTTCTCCACGTCCGAGGCAACCGTGTTAAGTTGACCACATACTTATCCCTTTGTATACCTTTCAATAGCTGGAAATCTCTTAACGTCGTCGCAAGGCCTAACCATTCTTTCTCTTACTTCACATTCCTCGTCGTGGTCACTATACTTTCAGCCCCACTTATCGAAGCCTATTCTCTGACCCCACATATTCCTTTTTTTTGTTCCATACTGCCACACTTTTTCCAATTCGCATGCCTGCCTTCAATTTTTTTTATTATTACCCAAATAGTCTCGTGCTTTGCCCGTCGTCTCTCTTGGAGGCTTTACTCACTCGTGTTTCTTACTTTTCACTTTTTTCTGACATTTTGATCTCCTTACCTTCCATCTACTCACTTTCTTTCCTTTCCAGATGTCATTACATTAAAACTCTCCAAGCTTAACCTGTAGTGAAAATAGCATCAGCTTACCTTGTAACATTTGTACCATTTATTTTTTTGTCACTTGAACTTCGTTACCCTGTTCGATTAATGCCTTTCATATACCGCAACGTTGGTTGCCGAGATACACATACCCGCTGATATAGCCGTATATGGGATATCATATGCATACGTATATATATATATATATATATATATATATATATATATATATATATATATAATTACTACCATCTCGCTTATAAAATATTTCCAAACACTATTCAAACTCCCCTAATTCTAGAGCTGTGATGCACATTCTTTCTCTTCACCGATCTAGTACGCCTCGGCCTACGCGACCTCTTAAGGTTTCCAACCACTCCGCATATTCCAGTCTTCCTTAGGCTGCTCTAGCTTCTCGTTTGACTTTTATGTCTGAATTTATAGAACTTTTAGTACACTTCCCAGGGGGTCACCCATCCTAGGATTTCTCTCACCCCAGCACGCTTAACCTTGAAACTCTGATGAAATCCGGTGCGTTAATGCTAGCATGATCACATCTACCTGACCGCATGACCTTCACTGCATAATCTAGAGCAAGCTGAAGTCTTGACAGATTCCAAAACATTCTCGTAGTGCCTCTCCCTCCGAATTAGAAAGGATCTCTTACTCTTTCGATTAAACAATTACTATTTTGACCTTTTCGATTGTCAATATTCACCACTCACCTAGGTGTACGACTACCTTTCTTCCTGGATTTCAAGATTCCCAACAGTGGCGAAAACACATTGGTCGCCGTTAATTGTAAATACTTTGTTATCGGCCCTTGGATTTCCGCTCCCCGCTATTAAATAATAATCTACACCAAATGCACATACATAGAAAATTCCAATATGGATTGTAGCCGATCGGTCTCTAGTCTGATCTGGTGGACTATAAGGTGAAGTGTGCTCCTCATCATCGTCTACCCACCATCTGCTGGTCTGGCCTTCGTTATTTCTCTCATCTGAATCCGAGGGATATACATAATCGGGTAACTCCTAGTTTACCGACGGCCAGGATAGGGGGCTGGAGTAATCCATAACACTCACCGGGGAGGCTGGTCTGACGTAGTGCTCTGCCATAGGATCAGCAGGCACGACCTCGGGAATCTCCTCCTCCGGTGTCCCAGATGAATACTAAGATGGATCTGTATCATAGCTGTCCTCTAGGGTTCCTTCTCCCTAGGAGTCAAAAACTCTGGAGGAATCATCGCTGGGTCCTCTGAGGGATCAGTCTCAATAGAATAACTGAGGCTCTTTTTGCTCGGTCCTAGAGCCTGGGGTCCTGGATATACTCTAGGGTCCTTCTTAGCACCCCCACTATCTGAAGTTGATATTTTCATCTCTCGTCAGTCTGTACTTACCTGCAGGAAAAACGATCAGAAGCGATCTTTCCTAGACTTTGGCTCTATCGCACGATCTAAGATAGAAGGAAAGGTTAAGGATTCCTAAATGCCCCGCAGCCTCCCGTTTATAAGTGTGGCCGGCTTCTGTGCTTGACCAGCAATGGTCGGGTACTTGTCACGGCTCATCGGTTTGGGTCGTGACAAAAGTGGTATCAGAGCAGTTCGTTCTAGGGATTGTCTATAGACCGTATCCGGTAGAGTCCCGTTTATAAGTGTGGTCGGCTTCACACCCATAAACAGGACTCTACCGGACACGGTCTATAGACAATCCCCAGGACGAACTGCTCTGATGCCACAATTGTCACGACCCAAACCGATGAGCCGTGACAAGTACCCGACCATTGCTGGTCAAGCACTTCTGTGCCTACATTTAGTTCTCACTGACTATCCTGGGCCCATCCATAATCTGTAACTAAACTATGATATCTCCCGAATAATCAACATAAGAGACACTGTACTGGGAACTCATGGCCAACACGTACATATAGACATAAGTATTGAGAGTAACA
Organism: Lycium barbarum; assembly: GCF_019175385.1. NCBI lineage: Eukaryota > Viridiplantae > Streptophyta > Magnoliopsida > Solanales > Solanaceae > Lycium > Lycium barbarum. The sequence goes on from NC_083344.1 coordinate 89,753,138, forward strand.
GCGCATGCCGATTTGGCCGCTACATATATACTGTACAACAAAATGAGCGCCGACGAGGCTGCCTAGTATCATGGCTACATATCACTGTCTACAGACCTCTATGGAGTACAAATTCTAGAAATGACAGGACAAGGCCCTGCCATACCCATATATGTACGTAACCGAATAGCATACCAAAAGGGGTGTAGCTCCGGATCAATGGAGCGTACTAACTGCTGCTGAGGGGAGGTCCTACTGCTGCGAATCGTCTGACTGGCTACTTGGTCCTGCGGGCATGAACGCAGCGTCCACAAGAAGGGACGTCAGTACAAATAATGTACCGAGTATGTAAGGCATGAATAGTAACATAGTATGGAATATAAAGTATGAATAATAACATAATGGAAATATAGAGCATATCGTGAGATAAAAGAGTAACCTGTACATGTGAGTGCCTCTTAGGGCGGATGCCATGCATGCTTAGCTTTCTTTGAAAAACATTTCTTGTTCATGTATACAGAAAATAGAACATATCATGTTGCCGAGGCGTCAGCTCCGATCCATTTAGCCACATATGTCCCGCGTCCGGGCATCTCGCGTCCGAGATGATATCATATTACGCCAACTGATCAGGTGGCCATGCGTCTATAGCACCATTCCCTTTTTCCTATATTCCCCATATACATATACATATATGATATACATATATCATATAAGCGGCATGCATGAGATCCCAAAGAAGGTCATGTATCTATCGGAGTGACGTAAGGTCGGTAACCTCTGAATATATTATGGAATAATTATGATCTTCATATCTCACTTTGAAGGAACAATTATTATAAGGTAAGACTATCAATGAAAAACAACATCAAGAGAAAGCATAAAATAAAGTCATAAATCTCATAAGGCGCCAATTCATATACTTTGGAATCTCTAAAACTAGTCATCATCGATGAATAAGATTGAGAAATCAAGAAATAGCTCAACGTTTTTTTATCGTTATTGAAATCGTAACCTTAGGACCTTTAAACACAGAATCCTCATAATCATAATCATCATAGGAAAACATTCTCATTCTTTTGGCATCATTGTCATCGTGATAAAAATATGTCCATCATTGTTGTCATAAGAGCTTAAAAAATCATAACCCTCTAGTTTGGAAAAAATACGGACATTTTGGAAAACATTTACGGGTTATCGGGAAAGGAATCATGACTTGGGGTCATAAACGTCTAACCTTGAAAGCAAGGAGGCTATGAAAACATTTATGGAATTATAATCATTGGAATCATGCCTTTGAAAGAAAGGGACGAGCCTTAACATACCTGTTCAACCTCCTATTGGATACGCTTATGTGTCCGGGCTCGTAAGTCTACATTTAAGAGGATTTACACTAACATTAGCCTCTTTATCGCACACTTATTCCAAGTTTCAAATCAAACTATTCTATATTTTACCGAAAATCGGGCAACATTTCCCTTGTTTTTATGCCCAGCCCGAATTCTCAATTCAACCACCACCAACAACAACAACAATACCAATATCAATAACATAATTTCCCATATCAAAGTACTCCACATAATATCCCACATGCTGTTTTCCAACTTTCATAACTAACCAACCCGTCATACAATTATTTAACCACGCTATCTACGTAAATAAGCCAGTATCAACATAAATAGGAAAAGATTCATACCTTTCTCTTGGTAATATTGCCTATATATTCACCCCTCCACCTTGAGCTTAAGCCACAACGCCTCAATACACAATTTTGTAATCGCAACTATACGCCGTCTGGACCGGGATTTGGGAATTATACTTGGTTTTAGGCTAAAAATTTGGTGTTGGAAAGTTGGGGAATTTTCTGGAACATTTGAGGAAGTTTTGGGTGTGTTTGGTCAAAAATGAGGGGGTCTCCCCCTTTAAATAGCGGTTCAGGTTCTGCCTGGACCGACTTAGAATTCCTTATGCGCGTTCGCGCACCCTTTGGGCGCGGTCGCGCAGCCTTAATTTTTCTATCTGCGCCTTCGTTCAGTAAAAAGGTCATAACTCTTGATTCCGCTATCGTTTGAGGGCCCACGACCTATGGTTGGAAAGCTAATTCAATTATCTACAACTTTCATTATTAGTATTTTTCCAAATTCCAAACTTATAATATCGTTTTGGCCCCTCCAAGTCAGATCATCCGAAAATGTTTCCTTAAATCGTCCTTTTGGAGGGCTTATGCCCATTTTTGGCTTAAGGGTCCTTCTGAGGACTTGCTCAACTTTCCATGTATTACTCATATATTTATTCATATGTCCTTTATAAAACTCGGGCGTGTGGACCCTACTTAGCTTATAGCAACGAGGCTTTTCGTCAAGTGACATTAACCAATTCACACCATATGGTCTCCAAATGTCATATATATATTATTATTACACACTTGTCATATAACCTTCGTCTCGTACCCGGGCCTCAAAATTGCTCAGCGCGTTCGCGCTGTGTTGGCCCTTGGCCTCCTGACGCGTTCGCGCAGACAATTTACCTGGTCAGCCAACCTAACTTGTAACGTCCATATCTCCTTACCCCGATGTCCTATTGAGGAGCGGTTTGTTGCGTTGGAAATTAGACTTCTCGAACTTCACTTTAGACTTCTGTTTCATTTCAAAACTCTTAATATACTAAAACATATTATTTCTTCCAGTTACACCAAAATTTTCGTACCAAAACTTGCCCAATTTTCCTTCAAGCCTCGGAAGCTTAATCTACTTAGTTCACTGGTTTTCCAATCCTCCTATAACCTATTACACGAACTCGGACTCTTATAATCGTAACACGAGCACCAATAATTTTGCATCTTCTCGACAATAACTCTGATGTCTGCAATTGAATAGCTAATACCTAACGAATCTCAACGTACAAAAACTACGAGGTATAACAGGGGTATTGTCCCGTCCCGATGTTTAGTACTCTAGTAGAGGCTCGTAGATACGCATGTGTGGGTAGTATGGTCTCACAATGTTACTATTGTATATGTTTATGTTATTTTGATAGCCGAAGGGCTTATGTATATAAAAGTAATTATGTTTCCAAACGAAAAATGATTTTCTATGATTTGAGTATGAACTTGATAAAAGAACGCTTAATGAGTATGATATGTAAAGGAATGAGTGGTGCTCGGTGGTTAGCCCCGGTTACCCGTCACAGTCCTTAGTCGGGTCGTGACAATGACGCAGCGTCTACAAACAAAAGGACGTCAGTACGAAGAATGTACTAAGTATGTAAAGCATGATCAACATCATTATAAAAGCATAATAGACAACATAAGAAATAGCATAGGATGGGAGATAGTAGTATCATCGTCACAAACACTTACTTGCTTTTCATAGGGACTTTCCATTACTAATGCGTGATTGTGTACATACATTCGTATCCGTTTTCGTATTCATTTACATGTCGTATCCATTTTCGTATTCATATACATATTCATATTCATATACCTATCATTTACATAGCATACCCGACCATAAAGGTTCGGTGTTTCACATACTTGGCCCTACCAAGGCTCAGGGTCATACATACCTGGCTCTACCAAGACTCAAGGTTGTCCGTACCCAACTGTAATGGTGTGCGCGCAATAGATATATATATTCTACCCAGCCTTATAAGCTCGAGGTTTCATAATAGCCATACATAGGCACATATACATAAAAGTCCATAAGCATCTTTAGCATCATTACTACTATCGTCGTTCATTACATCTATCACTAGAGGATTATTCATCATATGAGGAATTTAGTACAATCGTAACATATCGAGAATCATGAGCTTAGTAGCTCTTAAAGATAGAATCATTTAGAGGACATCATAGGCTTATAGAAGATTAGATATTTGGCAAAGGAACCATGCCTTATGAAAGAAGGGTTAGCCTTACATACCTTTCCATTCAACTATTCTATTATTTGCACGTTCTCCTTCAATGCTCACGTTTCTACCTTCATTAGAGTTATACTATCATTAGAAAATCGATAGCTTAGCATACATGACTAAATCTAGAGAATATTGGACAACATCTCCTTTATTTATACGACTTCCTCCATATCATATACCAACTCCCAAACATCAATAATAACATTCACAACATCATAACAATGGTCTTTATTCACACCTACATTATCCTTACTTCTCAATTCACTTCCAATCATCCATATCCATGGTCATAGTATACTATTACGTCCGTTCATATGAAACGTTTATCCCATATTATTAATGTAATTTATAGCATAATCATAATCATAACATATCAAGAATCATAACTCAATCCAAACTACTACTCACAAATATCACTATTCTCACATTCAAGACCCATTTTCTATATTCTTCTACAATCCAAGTCTTTCAATGTCTCAATACTTTAAAAAAACATGGAAATACCATAAAACTTACCTTAGATGGTGTAGGAATGAACCTTGAGTGGAAATACTTCACTTGAACCAAAACCCTAGTTCACCTCCAATGGAATCTTTTGTGGTCCTCTAACCCTTGGAAGCTTTCTAACACATAAACACTTGATTCTAATCTTTTGATCTTTGTGTTCTCTTGAACTTGAGTGGACTGTGCTTAGAGAAGGGTTTTGAGCTCTCAATACTTGTAGAAGATGAAAAATGAAGTAAAAGAACCTAAGGCATCTATTTATACAAAAACTAAAAATCAGCCCATCGGGTACTATACGGACACTTATACGGTCCGTATAGTATTGTACGGTCCGTATAAGTGGCAGTGGTTCACCAAACAGAAAATCATCTCCCTGCTAGGAGTTATACGGACCCCTTATACGGACCGTATAAAGTTATACGGACCGTATAAGTGATCGTATAACTCCACTTCCCTGAAATGGTTTCCGTCGTTTCGTTCGATCTCCAATCCTTATGGAACCTTCTTAACACTTGTTTAATACCTCATTAAATATCTAAGGGACATTATAACCCTACTATAAAACATCACTAAGTCATCATTAACGTGTTACTCGTAAATCTTTCCCGATACATGATGTATACCTTGCCTTCCTTAGCAAACTTTCTTCTCTTACTTTAAATGTCTTTGAAAGCTCAATTAGGGTCGTCAAATGTTATTTCTTACTTATTGAAACATCGTATACTTCATGATCTTTGTTAATCTATCCACTGTGCATCAACAGAAAATTTTCCGAGGTGTAACATTCTTCCTCCCTTAAGAACATTCGTCCTCGAATGTTAAGTCCTTGGGGATTCTATAAAAATTTCGCCAGAGCTTCCCCTATAACATGGCACTACCATCCTGTCATAACAACCCATAATAACAATGCCTCACAGGGCCACAACATAATAGCAATAGAGTTTGGCCACACACGACCCAAATGCATAAAAAGGAAAACATACATACCTTATGATCTTGATATCTCATCTTGGATCTCTTCCAAGGGCTGAAATAAGTGCGGGTACTTGGATTTCATAATTTCTTCCGCTTCCAATGTCGTCTCTCATCGGTTATTATTTCTCCATAAAATCTTAACTGAGGCCACTTCTTTATTTCTAAGCCTCCGTACTTGCCTATCTAATATGGCAATGGGTACCTCTTCATAAGTCAACTTTTCTGTCACTTGAACATCATTTACTGGCACGATCCTAGTAGGATCTCCAACACATTTACGAAATATCGAGACATGAAAAACTGGGTGAACTGACTCCAGATCAGGAGGTAGATCTAATCGTAAGCCACTTTGCCTACCTTGCGCACAATCTCATAAGGCCCAATGTACCGGGGACTTAACTTCCCCTTTTTGCCAAATCTCATAATGCCCTTCATCGGTGACACCTTTAAGAATACCCAATCTTTAATTTGGAACTCTAAGTCCCTTCGACGATTATCCGTATAGGACTTTTAACGACTTTGGGCTGTCAATAACCGACCTTGTATGAGCTTAACTTTCTCTATGGCTTGCTGGACCA